>NC_141686.1:95054946-95242446 GCF_964263255.1 Lissotriton vulgaris | reverse complement strand
TGTAAAGGGCTTAACATCCTACATAAAGGACACAGGTGATATGCTGAGAAGACTACAGGACACTCCATGGCAACCCACATAAAAGCTGATCACAATGGATGTAATATCTCTATACTCCAACATTCAAAATAAAATTGGCATGGAAGCATGTAAATCTTTCCTCATGGACAGAAGTATACAACTGATGGATCACAATAACATGCTGTTGGAGATGATCTCGATGTGTCTGGAGCAAAATATCTTCTTATTTGGAAATGAAATTTATCGGCAATCTAAAGGCACCGCAATGGGCTTTTCTTTTAGCCCTTCGTACGCCTGCCTGACAATGGGACAATGGGAAAAGACTTGGGCATGGAGATCGGAAAACGACCAAGCGGTTCAAAAAACCATAGCATGGTTAAGATACATAGATGACTTGCTGCTAATTTGGGAGGGAACGAATGAAGAATTTGAAACGTACTTTGAAATTTTAAACAATTCCAATTTTGGTCTAAATTTCACTTACACAATCAGTGACTCCAGGGTTGTGTTTTTAGATACGGAGATCTTCGTCAAAGACAACTTATTGTATACTACTCTACACCGCAAAATTACCGCAACAAATGCGGTCTTACATGCTCAGAGTTTCCATCAACCTAGCCTTTTACAGAACATTCCATATGGAGAATTTCTCCGAATCAAAAGGATTTGCTCGGACGAAGACGATTGGCAAAAACACAAAGACCTAGCCAAAAACAGATTTTTGAAAAGGAAATACAATCCAGCATGGATACAAATTGCCTCTAATCGTTCTGCAATCATCAAAAGAACTGATCTACTGGTGGATAAACAACAATCATCAGATGATGAATCAGACAAAATTCGCTTCATCACCACTCACTCAACGGCCAACCAAGCAATTACTAAGATTCTCAATAAAAACTGGCATATTCTCCACATGGACCCTACAGTGGCTCAAATTGTAGGAGATCATCCTAATGTGACCTATCGAAGGGCAAAGAACTTAAAAGACAAATTGATTCATAGTCATTTTCAGGAACAAAAAAAACAGAAGCATGGCGTAGACCGAAAGGATTCTACAAATGTTCAGGATGCAAAGTTTGTTGCATTGCTAAAACAACCAAGGAGATACAGTTGGCAAACAAAAAGACCTGGAAAATTGAACAACTAATTTACTGTAAAACTCAATTTGTTATTTATGCCTTAGAGTGCCCGTGCTCCCAAAAATATATCGGAAGCACTAAAAAAGAACTCAAACTTCGCATTTTGGAGCATGTTCGTGCGACAATTAATTCTGATCGCAGTAATGCCATGGCTAGACATATGGAGAAGGAACACAAAGGGGATTGGAAATCTCTAATCTTCTACGGAATTGAAAGTGTTGGACCGAATCAAAGAGGTGGAGATCGGGAACTAGTGATGAGGCAAAAAGAGTCCAAACATACTATGAATTTTCGTACCATGAGCCCGTTTGGGCATAATCAGGATGAAGAACTTCATTACCACCTGTAAAGTTGTATTTACACGCTTATCAGATAATGACTGATGCCTGCTTTGTTTTAATTCATACATTTAATTCTCACACAATTTTTCTTCACTTAGGACATGTTTGAACATTTAGAATATTGTTTGCACAGTTAAATGTTGATGAAGTATTCTGGCGTGGAATGGTTTTGCCCACTGGAGGGCTCTAATGTATTTTGATGACTAAAATCGCTTTATAACACAGCATTCAAACCTATGAGTTAAATATGCAATTTGTGAATATTAAGAATAACTCTTGCACTGTCAAATGAATTGATGAACTTGGTGTGAAACGGTTTTGCCCACTGGAGGGCTCTTATATGATTTCCTTGAGGTTTATTAATTTTTCGATGTTGCTTAACATTATAACAAAAGCATGAGTTAAATGCACAACATTACGTGTTGAAAATGGCAACAACATTAATCTAATTATGAATGTATGCACGCTGTGAAAAGGAATAAGAATCAACTCTTTGCGTTAATTTTGATAAAATAAGACCAGTAGACTACATGTCCCAGAATGCCTGCATGACTTACAGGAAGTGATGTAGTCTCGAATGGGTTCTCCCCTTTTTTTCTTTATTTAAATGCAAAAATGTTGTCAAGTAAACTAACCTGTGAGCAAGGTCTCGGTAGAGACCGAAACGCGTTAGGTTTTGCTGGATGCTGAATAAAGAAACTGTAATTTGACTTAAAACCCGGTGTGGTTTTTGAATCGCTATCTTCACACGGGAGTGCATGAGGAACCAAACTTCCCCACGGGGAAAAGCTGAATCCACACACACATACATATATATATTAACACATTAATATATATTTATATATATATATATATATCCATACACGTATATCAAAACAAAACCCTTTCAGGCTTTTTTTGCATATACACATTATATATATATTACACACACATATATACACAGATATACACACACATATATATACACACACACACATATATATATATACATATATGCAGCCTAAAAACCAAATTAGGTTCACATATGCCAATATTGCCTTGAATTTTTCATTTCAAATAAAACATATATTACAACATTTCCATGACATAGAGAAATGTACTCTTAACTTGTTTGAACATAGCCTTTATTTTCAAGGGGAAAAGGCAAGGGAAAGCAGTCAGATAAGCACAGAAGGCTGCATATAGAACACTAATCAAAAACTGTGTCCCGGACCTCCAGGCTCCCATCATGCCCCACAGGTGACCATTCATCAGGTAGTTATTTAACAGCTTGTTACACTGTGTAGCGATCATAAGGAGTCAGAGCGCTATTATAAAATGGTATTCGTCCGGGAAGGAGGGAAGTTTGCTTATGACTTTGATGAGTATACCCCTGGGAGAAAACTAGGATTACAAGTAAGTAACTTATCCTTCTCTTCCAGGGGTTACTCATCATTAGTCACAAGCACTGAATGGAGTAACAAGCCCATCCCCAGATCCTGCGGACGAACACCAGTACAGCAGATATACTCTGAAGAATTTGTTTATTCAATGTGTTGTTCAAAGAAGCTTGCCCAAACCATGCGTCCACCCGGGAATCAGAAACTTGGCAGTAATGGCGAGCAAAGTTGTGATCTGAATGCCATGTAGCTGCTTTACATATCTCTTGAATGGGAACATTCCTGAGAAGGGCCGTAGTGGCAGCTTTACCTCTCGTGGAATAAACCTTCCACCTGCCAGGGAGCTGTTTGTAAGCTAACTGGTGAGATAATGTGATACAATATACTATCCATCTAGCGATGGACTGTTTAGAAGAAGGGAAACCAGTGTGCATTGGACCATGAAACACAAAAATACGGTCTGACTTTTCCTATGTCCTTCGTTCTAACAATGTAGAATTTTAGAACCCTTTTCAGATCAAGTGATTGTAACGCCCGCTCAGGGGGAGTGGAAGGATTTGGAAAGAATGGAGGTAGAGTGATTGACTGATTGATATGAAAATTCGAGATCACTTTAGGCAGGAAACTCAGGTGTGTTCTCAGAACCACTCTGTTAGCATGAAAAACGAGATAAGGGTCCGTAGAACATAGGGCCTGAATCACGCTCACCCTGCGAGCAGAGGTAATTGACACCAGAAAGGCGGTCTTCAAAGATAGGTGCTGCAGAGAAGCTTTGTGAATGGGTACAAATGGGGGACCCATTAATTTAGAGAGGACTACATTAAGTTCACAGGGAAGGGAAGGGGATTGAATTTGTGGATAGACCTTTTATAGCCATTGCAGTAAGTCTTTAACAACTGGAATTGGTAAGAAAGAAGCCTGAATAGGTGACTTTCTATAAGCTGTATTTGCAGCCAGGTGTACTTTAATAGAAGAAAACTGTAAACCTACTTTAGCCAAGTATAAACGGTATGATTGAATTAACTGTTCTTGCCCAAGAATGGAATTAGGTCAGTTGGCTGTAGACCACTGATAGAAACGCTCCCATTGAAAAGCATGATTTCCGCGTAGAAGGCCTTCTTGCTTCCTTCAAAATCTGCCTACAGTCCTGCGAGAGGCCTAGATGACCATATTGGAGGAACTCAGGAACCATGCTGTCAATCTCAGTGATGGAAGGTTGGGATGACAGACCTTCCCTCTGAACTGGATTAGCAGATCCGGATGGCATGGTAAACTCCAGTGCGGCATCTTGGAAAGATGTAGAAGGTCCGGATAACACCACTGGCGAGGCCACTCTGGTGCGATCAGGTAATCTCGGCCCTGGATCTGTAGAGTTTGTTGATCATCAGTGGTATGACAGGAATTGGTGGAAAAGAGTAGAGTAATTTCTCTGACCAATCGATCAAAAAAGCTTTCTCTTTGGAGCCTGGTTGAGAGTACCTGGATGTGAAGGCATGGCATTTTGCATTTGCAGCATCTGCAAATAGATTGATGTCTGGATAACGCAAACGCCGATAAATGTTGCGTGTTTCGTCGTCTTTTAACATCCAGTCATGTTCTTCGACAAAGCTGCGACTTAGATCGCCCGCGTACACGTTGAGGGTACCTGGGAGGTAAATAGCCGATATGGACAGGTTCCTCGCCAGTAACCATTTCCTAATCGCATGAGCCACCAGAGAGAAGGGTCTGGTTGCTTTGTTTGTTCAGGTACATAGTTGTGGCATTGTCAGTCTGAACCAACAGAGAACGTGTCCTTATGGAGGAAAAGAATGCTTTGGCGCTAGATATACAGCGCTTATATTCTTACATGCTGATGTGGTAGTTTTTCTCCTTTTCTGACCACATCCCTTAAATCGGCAGAGGTCCCATATGAGCTCCCTAATATTGGAGGGACGCATCTGTGACGAGTGTTTGTCTGGGGAGTTCCTGGTGGAACGGGACTCCTTACAACAAAAAGAGGACATTGCATCCACCATTGTAGTGAGGCTATGACTGAGTGAGGAAGAATTATGGGGTTTTCCAAGCGGTTGGAGACTGGAGACCACGGATCCTCTAATACCCATTGTAACGGTCTCACCTGTAGCCTGGCATTGGGGACAATAAATATGCAAGACACCAACTAGTTCAGCAGAGAGGATACCTGTCTGGCCATGGGGTGAAGTGTGCAGAGAATAGTGCGACATTTATGGAGAGTTGATAATAGTTTCTCCTTCAAAGCACACGCTCTGGCGTTTGTGGAGTCTAGGGTTGCGCCCAAGTAATTGGTTCTCAGAGTTGGATTGAGAACAGACTTCTTGTAGTTGACACACAGACCCAACTGCTTTAAAACTGGAATGCAGTATTGCAGATGTTCTTGCAGAAGACTGGTAGAGGCCCTCTTAAGCAGCCTGTCGTCTAGATAAGGATAAATGAAAATATTTTGCTTTCACAGGAAGGCCGCTACAACCGCCATGCATTTTGAAAAGGTGCTGGGGCTGATTGGAGTCCAAAAGGAAGGACCTTGAACTGAAAGTGCTCCAACTATCTTGAATCGTAAAAATTCTGGTGCTTTCGAGAAATTGTGATGTGAAAATAAGCGTCCTGAAAGTCTATGGAGCACGTCCAGTGTCCTTTATGGATTTGTGGAAGAATTTGGTGTGGAGCCAACATCCTGAATCTTTCGTTGAGAACAAATTTATTTAAGAGTCTGAGATCGCCTGTACTCCTTGTTTGGAGCTTTCTTTGGGACCAAGAAGTAACAGGAATAAATCCCCTTCGATGTTGTAGCCAGGGAACGTTTTTGATGGCGTGTTTTAGTAACAAGATGGAGACCTCCACTTGAAGCCGCTTTAGCTGATGTACAGAGGATCTCTGAGGGGGTATGGCAGGTGGTGGGATTTGAATCCGATTGAGTACCCATTCTTCACAATATTGAGCACCTAATATCCTTTGTGATTTTGTGCCACTTGTCCAAGTGAAAGATAATACTCCCCCCCCCCCCGCTCCACCCCCCACCAGAGTGGGTAACAGAGTTGGGGGAAGCAAGCACTCGCTGTTTGTGCTGCTATTTAGGCGAAGGGGTTGTCTGCCTGGAGGACCCTCGTCCAGCTCGGTGCTGGTGATAGTGGGATCTGGCATGATGTTGCTGCGATGACCAGTGAGGGGTTTGAACCCTCTATTGGTATTGGCGGGAATCATAAGGATGATATCGACGTCTGAAGTCCTTCCTTTTCTCCAGGCCTATTGCCTTCAAGGTGTCTAGTTCAGACTTCATTCTGGACATCTCATCGTCCACATGAGAACTAAAAAGAAAAGTTCTATTGAAGGGAAGGTTGAGATTCTTATCAGGCCTCCAGTTTTAGGCCCGTGAGTCTCAGCCAGGAAGATTGCCTAGTGCAGATGCCATGTGAATAGCCATGAGCTGCCAGATTTGATGCATCAGCTGCTGCACTTATGATTTGGTTTGCTACAAGCCCTAAATCATGTAGGATTTCTTGAAAATCCTGTTGATCTTCTTTTGATAATTTGTCAACAAAGCTTGAGAGTGAGTCCCATAATGAATGGTCATATCGTCCCAAGAGCGCTAGCAACTTTCATGTAAGAGGCCAAGGTGTTACACATCCTCTTTCCGATAGAGTCCATGGACTTACTGTCTTTATCAGGAGGGACTGCAGAGGAAGAAGCCCCTATGTGCGCTTTCCTTGCTGCTGATACTATGACCGGGTCCGGTGGAGGGTCGGACCTCAAGAACAGTAGATCCTGTTCTGGGCTCTGTATTTCTTGATTATGCGTGAAGGTGCAGCTCCAAATAACACAGGAGTGAGAAAGGTGTGAAGCGCTGGTTCTAAAAGTCCAGGAACTAAAGGAAGAAGAGGTCTAGTGGACGACCTGTGATGGAGGGTTCCGAATATGAAAGAAGCCATTCGTAGTCCCCCTACAAAGGACCTCGTTGAACGTCATGTCATCCACTGGTGATACTCTGGTGGGAGGAGTGGACGACAAGGTAGTAGAATAGTCTTCCACTGAAGATCTGGAGAAGTTGGTAGACTATGTTGAAGACCTTCGTCTATGCTCCCGAGGTCTTGATGAATGAGAATATTGAGATCTAGACTTGGAACGTCTAAGAGGCGTACACCGTCTCCTTGTAGATGGAGATGGTAGTCTCCGAGGAGACCTTGTGGCTGGCGTTGGTGGGCGCACTTCAGAAGTACAAGAGGGAGAATATATCTGAGAGTAGTCAGAGCCTGGACTACGTCTTGGCACTCTCCACTCCTTCACACTCCTCAGCCATCTCGGAAATAGGTTGATCAAAGGTGAATGCTGCTCTCGAACTGGGAAACCCTCCGGGGTAATTTGAACAATTCTCAGGATGAAACACTCCTTGACGTCAACCTCTTAGAAGTTGGATACAGAGGTTCCCCTTCTTGAATCTCCTTCAACGTCGAAGGATCTCTAGACATCGGTACTGGTGATCGAATCATTCTCTGCCTCTTCCTGGTGGCGACGTATGGGAGGACAGAGGTCTCGACCTTCGAAGGTGATGTCCTCAACAGCAATCGAACTTGCCCTGACGTCGGTGATGGTGCAGTCAAGCATCTGTGATCAAGACTTACCGTCGGCGGAGTCTTCGACGTTGGGGGCTTTTCTCAAAATCTGGGTGTTCTCAACGCCAGTATGTTCTCAAAGTCGGGGTGTTCTCAAAGTCGGCACCGGGGACTTAGATGACGACCGCCCATGTCGGTGTGTCTTCGAAGTCGAGCGCCTGCACTCCGCCGTCGCAGGTGAAGCAGACCTAGACCGTCGACGAGGAAGAGTTAACGTCAGCTGGTGAGTCAATGTTGCCCATCTAGGTTTATATTACTTGCCACTTCTGGCGTCGTGCACTTCAACGGCGATTGGTCTTTCAGCGGCGGCGGCAATTAAGGTCCTCCTGTTGACGGCGAGCATAGGGCTACCTTTGAATCCGATCTTTTCTCTGTCGACAGCGAATCCGACCGATGTTTTAGGTCAAGCCTAGCGCAGTGCGCATGCGCTAATCTAGGAAATCGGCCTCTTGGAATCAGTCAGGACTTACACAAGATTGTGCTTGTGGCTTTTTTTCCAGCATTATTTCTATTGGTATTTGCGTGAGTCTTTGTAACAAGACAGCACACAATTGGGCTAAGGAGGGTGCATATCCCACCTTTACCAGTAAATGCATCTGCCCACGGCCTACAGCTTGCTGGAGTGAGCAGTGGCACCATCTGTTCAGGATTATGTTTCTAATTACCGTGGTAGCGGTCGCCATGCGGCCGCGCTGGTTTTAATGGTTGCCTACAGGAGAGCGTGCCGCATGATTTCGCTGTTGTAAGGCACCTCACAGCTGGCGCCTATCTCTGCTAGGGACCCTGATGCAATCGCCATTACTATGAAGTGGTGCTTGTCTAAGAACATTTTGGAGTCACTGTCATCGTGTGGCCATTTGGAGGATAGCTGCATCTATGGCAGCAGCCTCCCACTAGGTGCATTCAAAGTAAACAAGCTTCTGACCCACTCCTTGCATGCACTTGGCTTCCAGATAACTTCCTTTCAGGCTGAATACTTCGTCTCAGGGCTTCCTTTACTTTACCAATTACCCTGACTCCAGGGCCCTTAATGAGCCGTTATTTGTCAGAGACCAGTTATTTTCACAGGACAGGGCTCCCACCTTTCCTGGACTCCCTAGGGGTGAGCCCTGCCCTGGGTCTGGCGACTCCTCTCGGGGCACTGGCGCTCCGATTCAGACTGCGCTATTACTGTTTCACAAAGGGCTGTGCCCAGGCTATTCTTTTATAGTCATTAATTCACGGTAGCATGACAAAGACAGCTCCTGCTATGGCTTAAATCCACAAATAGATTTACCGCGCCCCCATCCTTCCCACACAGACCTTGTCTTACTTACTCGCGTGGCTCCTCTTTGTAGAACTAGAAGTCTAACGAGGAACTATCTGTACTGTATTAAAAAGTTCTTTGTGGCCTCAAGGTGACTTCTCACAGTAATGGTACTCAACGTAGCACACTCTGATAACAGAGGAAATATGTTATTCCTTTATCTCATTAGGTTTGTGAAGCAGCCCTCCTTTGTCCCCGGGGCACTGTTCTGAATTAAGCCACGTACTCTGATGTCAGACATTCCTTTCAGGTTAGAGGCGTTCTTCTCAATAAGAATCTCAACCTTTGTTTTCATTCAGAAACTCAGCTCTGTAAGGAGGGTGACCCCTCCTCTCTGATCTCGTTCCGGATGGCTATCTTGTCCTGCTGTCAGGGGGTGGGGGCTTTGTAGAGATGGCGCTGGTAATAATAAATTTACCCCAAATGCAGGAGTATATTTAAAGGAGTATTTTTCCAGATCTCAATAGGATTTGGACCTGCTTTTGCATAAGTTATATATATTTTTTTGGAGCGCTTTGGTTTTCACAAGCGTTACTGCCTACTTGTTACAGTAGTCCACTTTTAAAGTCCCAAAAGGCGAGAACTATTGGCTATGCCAATTCTTGTTTCTTATGCTCAGACCTTACTTGAGAGGAAGGCTCTTTAGGAGTATGTCTTTCCAGGCCACTTGCAGATTCCTTTCCTCTCTCCTGCATGGCATGCAGTTTGATATGTTCCCTTTCACGAAGGGTCCTTCTTGAGAACGTCTGGCAGTAGTAGCACTTGTCAGGTCTGTGTGGGGATGGTAAATACACAATTCAGAGAGAGTGTGGGTCAGATTTTGCCATTTTCTTCCTACAAGGACATTTATTAAATAAGGCTGGCATTTCTAACAAAAAAAACTCCTGGAAAGTCAGAAAATATGGTGGAATAATCCGGCTAGTTTTATTCAGTGCTTACGACTATTGAGAGTTTCCCCTGAAAGAGAACTTCTAGTTATTACACTCGCACTATTTTTCTATGATCTTGTTCTCAATTTATTTACGCTTTCGATTTTTGTTAAAAGTAAACACTTCTTTCACTTTTGTTTAGATTGTGGAAGAAGGGCATGTTGAGTGTAAGGGGGAGAAGTGCAGTGTTATGCACACAAACATTTTCAAATAAGAGGTACAAGTTAAAATGTAAGTGAGTGACATCAATGGGGCAAATGAGAAGACGCAAAGCGGTTGACCAGTTACAAATAAAGAAACTCGCCCTTACTGCAGTCTTGTGTTTTCAATACACCAGGTTTTCAAAACCTTGCAAAATTTGGTGTGGTTAGATGTAGCAACCTAATATAAAGGAATGGAATTCCACAGTTTAGGGGCTCAGACAGCCTTTGAGATCATGTTTAACGCAAGGAATGTCAAATAAAAGGGCATAAGAAGATCTTAAGAGGCTTTTAGAAGCATACATCCTTGAGGTGAAGTAAATAATCTCTCGATCATGATTGTACCAGGCCCTACAAGCAATACTTATGGCCTTAAACATCACATGCTAATATACTGGGAGCCATTGAAAGGCTCTATGGGCCTGGAAGACCGAGTTATAGTATGACAGGCCGTCAAAATTCTGACCACGCAGTTCTGTAAGCATTGTGAACAGATCAGAGTTTGAAGATTGTCAAAAAACACAGTGCATTACAGTAGTGTAGCCGACAGACAATACTAGCCTGACCACTATCTTACGGGGATGGGTTGACAACAAAGGAAGAACTTTACAGAGCATGATTAGGTAAAAAAAAAAAAGCTAGCTTGTTATAATTTAAAAATAAAATGGGTAGAATGTATTCATTCCGCCAATAGAGGAGTATGTGTAACTAACATGGAGCCCGAAAGTAGGGAGTTCAGTTTTATTCCATTTTAATTTCAGGGCGTTCCTTCACATTCATGGGCCACTCAAACAAAATATGAATGAAGGTTGGCTGCATCAGCAGATTCGTCAATCACAGTGACAATAATTTGTGTGTCATCTTTCTATGACTACGAAAAGGTCACAGTTCTGGATCTGATTGGAGGACAATAAATTGACAGTTTCAGTCCTATTGGTTAAAAAGGAAGTAAGCCACTCAAAAGTTTTCCCCCTGAATGTTTACTGCACATAGTTTTTGAAACAGGATAGTATGACAGACTATATCAAAGGCTGCACTGAGATCTAACGGCACAAATGTAGCACTGCAGCCTTCATCCAAAAGGACCCTTTTGTCATCTAGTTCCATCAAAAGAGCTGTTTCAATACTACACACTGATCGAAAGCCACCATGAATTTTATCTAAAATGTTCTCGACTTTGATGCGAGCTGAAAGTTGTAAACTTCCTTTTCCAACACTCCATGCTAGACAAAAGGATTCTAAAAAGGATACCAAAGTAACCACACCATGGAAAACTAATGGGCTCACAGGCCTCAACTGTGTAATTGTAGATGAAAATTGAATCTATTAAATTACCTTTTTCATAGGTAGAGTTAAGCACTAAATGTCTCAAATTCAGAACTGTTAGATAATTATTCATGTCTCTGGTATCGATCCAAGTAGGCACGTAAATATTGTGTTACAGGCCATATTTAGAAATAAACAGTATCAATTCTGCTGGGTCACAGTGGAGTGATCCACCAACTTGACTTGGAAATGTGAGAGATAGACCACTGCAAGCCAATCCAGATGGTCCTCTTTGTCCTTCCTAACAATATTGTATCCGGAGGGAATTGCCACATTAACCAGGGCTCAGTTAAACGAAGAATATGAAGTCTTTCTGTTTCCATAAGTAAAGCAATTTCATGTGCATACCGATGAAGGGACCAGGAGTTACAGTCAGAATAGCAATTTCTCCAGTTACCAAACGTAATGAAAACTATAATTTGTACACAGTTAACACACTGAATTATCTGATGTCTGGCACCTCGGCTTGGGTTAACCCATGTCAAACACTGGACAGTTAATGAACAACAAAGAACTGTGAATTTTTTTTTTTTTTAACGCTCCGTTTGCTAGTTTGCTTTTTATTTTATCGATTACATATTGTACATTGTTTCACTGTATTTTATTCTGTATATATTGTGAAATATTCACTTTGTACTGCATTCTGTTATTCTTTTACAAATTTGTTATCACTAGTTTTAGCTGTGGTTTATTTATGCCATCAAAATTTAGTAATTGTGATGTTCTGGTTATTCTTTCTAATAAAGAATTTTAAACGCACACAAAATAATTAACCATAAACTGTCAGGACTGGGTGGTGAATTATCTATCACCCCTAGTCAAGGAACAAGTATCTACACACTTACGTGATATCCCTGCGTTGGTAGCAACCTTGAAGTAAGCAGGCAACCAGCTCACTGATGAACTCCACGTCCCCTCTGCGAAGTGCTTCCTCGAGCTCCTAGAAGCAGGGAGAGAAGTACGAAATCAGACTTGCTTTACAAAAGGCGTTTAGGACTAGATTTCTTGTCCTCAAACACAAGGGTGCTTTAAGAAAAACACACACTTGCTTAACTCATAGCAAACTTCTTGCACAGGGCAACAAAGCAGCAAGTGCTCGCACAAACTTGGTGTTTCAAAGTTTAATTACTTTTTATTTACGTTTTGACTTCTATTTATCGCATGTTGTATTAATGGCAAATGAACAGATCACAAGTTACAAATTTGGAGACACGTTACAAGAACACACATACTTCAAACATCTGGGATTACGATTTACTAGATGTCTGAAGTGTGTAGAATTCTAATAATCCACACACTTAAGTCTTTGGTCTTGCACTGATTTGACAGGGAAATGACAAAAATAAAACGGTTATTAGAAACCGGCTCAAATCACTGGAGTCAGCTCCAAACCCTTGCAAGATGACACTTGACTGCTGATTGCACATAAAAGCAAGCATTGCCATAGCAAATAAGTCTGGTGTTGGCTGCTAACTTAGCTTTTCCACGGTTAGTAAATCTTTTTTTCTTCAATTGTATGCATGCACTGATTTTGTGTAAAAGCGCACACTGTGCAAGAGCAGAACACGGCCATTCAGAGGTAAGCTATTGGCTGAGGTGGGCGTGTTCCGTGCCTCAGATGTATGCTGTGGTTGGCAGAAGAAAAATCTGAATGACACACTGAAATACCAATGTGTGCAATAAAGTCCCTAGGCATTCCTACCCTGTCCCTTTAGCTATATTTGAACTTTTTTTGCTGAAGCAGAGTCCCAAGATAGTTGCCAACACTTACTGATTGGAGTGTTGGCAGCCAGTCAGATTACATCACAGGGACTGTCTGATCCCCGCCTCTAGATATACAAATTTGGATTTCCGTTGAGAGCTCTAAAACTGTGCCGACCAATTTCTATCTTTCTGCCAAATTCGATGTAAATTCCGTCCAGTGGTTCGGACTGTAGTCCTGTTCAAAAACCGTATGGGAATTGACATGGGGAAAATGTGTTTTGTGATTCCCCCTTCCCTTTTCCTCGGTCCTTGCTTGCAGGATCACTCCAAAACTTTCAAAACAGCAGCTGACGTGACTGGCGAACTCGTTTGGAAAATGTTGTCAAGATTTATCAAATGGCAAACACACACTTTTATAAAAATCAAAAGGTTTTCCCTGATGCAGACCTAAAAAGAGCATGTGTTCTTTATATATAGGGCACGCAGTTTCCGCGCCCCCACAAACATTAACTAGTCGATTAAATGAATAGGCACAGACCTCAATCCCTCAAGTGTTTCATCTGTCACAGTCCACAATTATTAACAGAGACAGTGTTCCATTGTAAGTCCTACTCACAATGCCATCTTGGGGTTGTGGGCTCAAGTGCTAAATTCTCTGGGGGTTATTTGTAATTGTGCAAGATAATTAATAATTTGTTCGGAAAAGTCAATGCGTGCCACTTGCCTACAGTGTAGTGTAATTATAGTGAACATCTGTACACAGCAACATGGAATTGCAATGAGGGCGTTCTTTGTTCTATAAAACCACATTGTGCCTACACACCCAAGAAGAGGTGGGGCTGCAAGGGGTGGGACGGGAATGAGCTTGTCCCCCCTCAACCCTGCTCCGGGGGCACATACAAGTATGTGTGGCTCATTCACTGACCAACACCATGTGGACGAGCAGGGCACCTGAGATAGACTTTTTACTAACTTGTATACTTGTTTTTATGCAGCTGTTGACGCAATTCGAGTCATTTAAAAAAAACAACTAAAGAACAGGTGTTGCAGTTGCTCGAATTAAAGGTAGGGAGTATATAAGACTGTTTTGCTTTGCTCAGATTCTAATTTACGATCTGCAGCTCACACCAGAAGTCAACAACGAGCCCATAACTCACTCACCCATCTTGACATAACCTCACTCACCAACTTCACCACTCTCAATGCCCTTCCAAACTCACTTAGTTTCCTATGTTCATAGTTGTATTCATACTTGATTTCAGACTAATAGATCTTAAATGTAACACCGATCCATGTATTGCAGTAAGAGAAGGCTTTGCCACCTCAAATGCAGACCAAATAGCTTACCAATTTATAAGTAAGCAATTCAGAAAATTTCAACTTGCATATAGCACATTCACATACGCTGCATCTAAGCCACAATCTGTAAAGATACCCTCAAACTTTACAGCCACCTCAAGCAGAACAAGCATTGGCATAGCCAACAGGTCTCGCATTTGGGACCTTATAAGTGTTTAGCCATGCAACAATTGGTGTTGCACCAAGAAATTCTGCTACATAACTAAATACTTATAGGGTCCAAAAAGCTGGCCCTATTGGCTATGCCAATGCTCGTTTGCTTTTTGTTGCCGTTTTGTTTAAGTTGCCAGATCTACAATAGCTTGGCTTTTGTTAACCGTTCTTTGCATCAAATAAATGTGTTTTCATTGCTCTGAATGTTGTTTCCATTCTGGTTGTAGGAAGCAGTCATTCTCGGGGGTGTGGGGGCTGCCTAGCTGTGCGCATGCGCCAAACTTTCCTAATAAGAAAAAGCCTGGTGCAGGCACAATTTACAAGTGTGGAGTGAGTGAGCGCCAGGCAGCATGACTCACTCACACAGGAGTTCATGCACTGCACCTGCATACTCAGCATGGTTTAAGGAAACTCGAACTACTCCCTCCCAGGCATCGAACACATATTTACCAAGAAACTCTGAGAAGAGCCTGCCTGCTGCACTGACGGCTGGTGGTGTGTGTGCCCGGTTAAAGCGTGCACTGACTGCTAGTGGTGTGTGTGCCTGGTGGAAGCGTGCACTGACGGCTGGTGGTGTGTGTGCTGTTGAAAGCGTGCACTGGTGGCTGGTGATGCGTGTGCCCGGTGAAAGGTAGCACCGACCACTGGTGGCGTGTGTGCGCCTGGTGAAAGCGTGCACTGATGGCTGGTGGTGTATGTCTGGTGGAAGCTTGCACCGACGGCTGGTGGCGTGTGTGTGTGCCTGGTGGAAGGGTACACCGACAGCTGGTGGTGTGTGTGTGTGCCTGGTGGAAGAGTGCACTGACAGCTGGTGGTGTGTGTGCCTGGTGGAAGCGTGCACGGACGGCTGGTGGTGTGTGTGCCTGGTGGAAGCGTGCACGGACGGCTGGTGGTGTGTGTGCCTGGTGGAAGCGTGCACTGACGGCTGGTGGTGTGTGTGCCTGGTGGAAGCGTGCATTGACGGCTGGTGGTGTGTGTGCCTGGTGGAAGCGTGCGCTGATCGCTGGTGGTGTGTATGCCTAGTGGAAGCATGCACTGAAAGGCTGGTGATGTGTGTGTGCCCGGTGAAAGCGTGCACTGACGTCTGGTGGTGTGTGTGCCCGGTGAAAGCGAGCACTGACGGCTGGTGGTGTGTGTGCCCGGTGAAAGCGGGCACTGACGGCTGGTGGTGTGTGTGCCCAGTGGAAGCGTGCACTGACGGCTGGTGGTGTGGGACGGCTGATATTGTGTGTGCCTGGTGGAAGCGTGCACGGACGCCTGGTGGTGTGTGTGCCTGGTGGGAGCATGCACTGACAGCTGGTGGTGTGTGTGTGTCTGGTGTAAGCAGGAGCATTCACAGTGATAGAAGACTGTTGAAGGGATTCTGCTCAGACACAACTGTGCACAGAGACTCATGACCTCAGTGAATTAGGGTGTGCCAAAAACTCACCTACTAGACTAGCAATCAGTGTCACATTAGCTCTTAGTCCTATAGCAAAGAAACCAATGATTAGACAACCCAGAACATGAGACTTAGGTTACCTCAGGTAAGGTGGGAAACCTGAACACTCTTTCGTTATACTCTCATACCAGTCCAGAACAGGGAGTAAAGGGAGACACGAGCAAGTTTAAAATGTTTATTTTAACGCTGTGATCTTAAGTGCAACATTTTAGCTAATACAAGCAGACATATGATAAGAAATAAGATTGTCAGCATTGTATTTTATGGAATAGTAACTAAGGGAGAAAGTGTGTTATAATGCTAAATGGAAACAGGTTAAATATATACCTATATTTCACCCTCCCTTGCTATTAGGTTATTTTAGAACTACAGAAGGTCTCCTAAGCTTGCAAAGGCGGACCCATACCTCAAGGATTAGTAGTAGTGAATCACATCAGGTTCTGCACTAGCTTTCAGCATACGAATGTTCTCCAAGTGTGTTCAATCATGCCTACACAGTGCATTATTAAAGGCGCTAGTATCTGAGGTGGCCACAGCTGCATATGTGTTATGTCTAGACCATGCGCTGATCAGTTCGAACAACAGCCAGTGTTGAAATAACATTTAAGGCCTCTGCACGTTGTGGAGAAGTGTGGCTCAGGGGTTAGAGGCGGCAGACCCGGAAGCTGAGATCGGTCCTGGACCAGGGTTCAATTCCCCGCCTCGGCGGGTCTTGGGCTAAAAATTCCACGGACTCGATAATTCTCGCTCCGGTGCCTTCTCGACTCACGGGTTCACGCTCTGCGACTCTGGGCAATAGCTTGCTTAATCTCCACAACAGCCCCTCGTGGAGGGATGCCTGACTTTCACCTTGTGGATACCCTGCTGGGGCTATCTCATAGGGGAATATCAGGACGGGTTCCCTAAGCAAGCGCCGGGAAACCCACTGCAGGTAGCTGTGCGCTATATAAGCTCAAATACATTCACATTCACTCACTGTACAGACTAAACTTACAAAGCAAGTCTAGCAATGTAGAAAAACAAGTTATTCTCATGTGAAACAAAACACTCAGCCTAACTCTAAACAATTAATAAAGTGTGTGCCGTGTGCAAAAGACAGCAGAAAGGTAAAATGGCGTTTAAACATCTAATAAGCTCATGATAACTTAACACTGTGTGAATGCAAGGCTCAGCCCCACTACAAGACACAAATAAAACTGAGGAAGAGGAGGGGGAGAAGGGAGGGGAAGTGCGTGCAGAAGAGCATGATTCACAGCTAGAAGACACAAATGAAGCTGACCAGGAGGGACGGGGAAAAGGGAGGGGGGTAGTGTAAGCAGAGGAGCCTGATTACAGCAATAAAAACACAGATGGCAGCTGTACACGTGCACAAGCTCGTGAATGCAAGCTGTAGGCCAGCAAAAGCCTCTGGTGGCACTTTTAAAAGCCACTTACTAAAGGTCTTGAAGAGACAGCGCATGCGCTGGCTCAGGCGAGACCTAAAAAAACACTTAAAAGTCCTTTGTTATATGCCTCAACAGACAAAGTTCCACACTGTTAGAAATAGGGGTCCCTAGTTGGCAATGATTTGTACCTTTGTCCAAGGAGAGACACATCTTCCCAGTCAGGGTAAGAGGGATACATTTCTAAAACCACCCCTGGGTAGCTTGGTACGAACAAACAGGCCTATCTCAGAGACAGAGTGTAAAGCATTTGTGCCCATGTACAGTAATACAGTGAAAACACCACAAAAAGGACACCACACCAGTTTAGAAAAATAAGCAAAACTATCTAAACCAACAAGACAAAATACGACAAAAATACAACATACAATACTGTAAAAATAGTTACTTTGCAAGACAACCTTTAAATTGCAGAAATAGCTGAAAAGCACAGTTCTTCCGGGTCGGTAGCTCGTTACGAGGCTACTGCAATTCTGAAAACAGAGTCTATCAGTTCCAGCCAACCGCGTCGGTATGGGTCAGCTAAAATGTTCAGACTCTTGAACAGTACCTTTCTCACTGCGGCCGACACGTTGATGGAGTCGGTTGATGCAAACATTGCAGTTGTGTTGCAAAAATGGAAGCGGTGCAGGGTTATTTGCCCTCACAATGCGGTGCAGGCAGCAGCTCGGTGACGATCATCCAGTAGGCGTCGGTGAGACCAAGGCTTATGTTGCAGGGTGAGGCAGTGCTTGATGCGGTGCTGGCAGGTTGCGGTGCAGGCGAAGCCTGTCGATGTTCAGGTTGTGCAGCAACGGTATCGGTGATGTCCAGGCAGGACGAGGCGGTGTGGAGTGTGGTGCACATAGGATGCGGTACAAGCCACAGCTTGGTGACGATCGCCCAGACGGCATCGGTGAAACCAAGGATGCAGTGCCAAGTGCGACGGGGCCTTCTGCAGTGCCTTCATGACACAAAACCCTGCAACAAACGCAGTGACAGAGTCAGCTGCTGCTTTCTTCTGTGGCGGATGAAACCAGCGGTTCCAGAGACAGTGCCCAGAAGGACGGTGAGATCTTTGCTGCTACTGAGACCTCTTGAACAGGGGATAAGCTACACTTCTAGGCTCTTGGAGATACTTTCTCAAGCACGATACAAACACAGTTCCTCTCCTTGGCATAAACAGCTACTGCAGGCCAACCCCAAACAGCACACAGCAAAGGGGCAGCACTCCTCCTCCTGTTTCTTCCAGCTGTTCTTCTTGGCAGAGGTTCCTGCTTGAAGTCCAAAAATGAACTAAAGTTTAGGGGTCTGGGCCCCCCTCTTTATAGTACAAAATCCCTTGTTCTCTGGAATCATAGAGAGTCTTGGCGCAGCTAGAACCAGTTATGTCGTCTTTGGTGCAGCTTCCTGGCAGGAGGTGGAGACAGCATAGTCTACAGCAGGCTAGGCCCATTCAGGTGTGAAAGAAGAAATCTCCTCCCCTTACTCTAAATGCAGCCCAGGTTGATTCAGCCCAGCCCGACTCACCCGGGAAAAGCAGGACACGCCTATTCACCCCCCCCCACCCCCCCAGTGGCTGTCTGAACAGAATACACATCCCTAGCCCCTGTCACTCCACAGCAGGAGTCGATACACAACCCAGAAGAGGCACACAGGATGGCTAAGCAAGAATATACCTCCTTTCTAAAAGGGGTATTTTCAAACACAAAATGTAAAAAACATTATCACTAAAAGATGCAACTTTATATTCTGAGTTCAGGCATACTAAAATTTACTTTCCTATCTTGTCCCAATGGGAAGTTATATTTATAAGATGTTATATATGAACTTCTATCCTCTGGGACAGATAGCCTTTCAATAGTGAAAAACGAACTTGCCAGTATTTCGCTATCAGGACATGCCACACATCTCAGGGCATGTCCTACCTGTCACATACACTGCTCCCTGCCCACAGGGGTACCTTGGGCCTACCTTAGGGGTGAGTCACATGTAAGAAGGAAAATGCTACTTACCAGTATGCATCTGTTCCTGGCATGTAAAGCTGCAGATTCACACACTGTGCATACATCGCCATCTGGTGTTGAGCCCGGATGTTTGCACTTTGTTGTTGTCTTGGAAGAAGTCTTTGGAAGTCACAAGATAGGCGACTCCTCCAGTAGAAAATAGTGCGCAAGGGCATCGACTCCATCTTCAGATTGTTTTTTCGCCAAGAAGGGAAATGACGGAGTTTTGTGAAAAAAAATGAAAAAGATGCCTATGTGACATATCTAAATAAGATAATACTGGTACAGAAAAAGGTAGACTGGGAGGCGGGTAGGCGTGTGTGAATCTGCAGCTCTACATGCCAAGAACAGATGCATACTGGTAAGTAGCATTTTCCGTTCAAGGCATATGAGCTGCAGATCACACACTGTGCATAGATTGCATAGCAGTACTCTCCCTTAGCGGCGACCACCAGTATCTGGTGCAGTAGTATGAAATAGTGTTTTGCGCACAGCCTGGCCCACACTAGCTTGTTGTTTTGCCTGCACATCTACACAATAGCGTTTTGTGAATGTGTGCGGTGTAGACCATGTAGCTGCTTTGCAGATGTCATCTAAGGAAATGTTCCCTAAAAATGCCATAGAAGCCCCTATTTTGCGGGTAGAATGGGCTTTAGGAAGAATAGATAGTGTACGTGTTGCTTTGTGATCGCAAATTTGTATACATTTGACAACCCACCTTGCAATTCCAGACTTTGATATGGGATTGCCTTTATGTGGTGGTGGTAAGGATACAAAAAGTTGTTTTGTTCTGGCAATATAGTAAAGAAGTGCTCTTTTTATGTCTAGTGTATGAAGAGCTCTATCTGCTACTGTCTGTGGTTGCGAGAAGAACATTGGCAACTCAACAGACTAGTTGAGATGGAAGGGAGAAATAACTTTAGGAAGGACTTTTGGATTAGTCCTATGAACCACTTTGTTATGATGGAGTGGTAAAAATGGTTCTTGAATAGTTAGTGCCTGTAACTCACTGACTCTTCTGAGAGATGTTATGGCCACAAGGAAAGCGACTTTCCATGTAAGAAACTGTAGCTCACATTTATGTAGAGGTTCGAATGGAGGACCCATTAATCTAGTGAGGACGATGTTTAGATTCCACACTGGAGAGGGTGGTACCCTGGGAGGAATTATTCTTTTGAGGCCTTCCATAAATGTTTTAATGGCAAATATTTATTTTTAACATTTATAAAGCGCAGTTACCGAGCGGTGTCCTGGCGCTGGCGGTACCTTGAACAATGACAAACGTGGTCTATTTTGCAGGTAAGCTACTATGGCAGAAAGATGTAATCTAATTGATGTGTAAGCTAGATTACATCTTTGATGATGCAGAAGGTAACAAATGATGTGTTGAATGGACGCATCCAGAGAAACAAATCTTTTCCACTTGGCTGCATAGCAAGCTCTAGTGGTGGGGCATCTAGCCTTTCTGATAACGGTCATACAATCAGGTGGAAGATTGAGGTAAACAAATTCTAGGACTTCAGGAGCCAGATCGCTAGGTTGAGCTGAGCTGGATGTCTGATCTCTCCATGGTCCTGCGTTGAGTTGTGGGGAGAAATGTAGTTTTGGTGCGGGACTACTGATAGTTCCAGTAATGTTCTGTACCATGGTTGCCTGGCCCATGTTGGAGCAACTAGGATCAGTGTTAGCGACTGTTGTTGCAACTTGCACGCCACTAAGGAAAGGAGTGGGAGAGGTGGAAAAAGAGTATGCAAATCTGCCTGACCAGTTCATCCATATTGCATTGCCTTTTGACAATGGGTGTGGATATCTGGCAATGAAGCTTGGGCATTTTGCGTTTGAATGTGTGGCAAAGAGATCTATCTCTGGATGCCCCCACATTTGGAAAAACGGTTCAAGAATTTGTGAATGAAGTTCCCACTCATGAATCTGTTGGCTTTGACGACTTAATAGATCTGCCATATGATTCTGTATTCCTGGAAGATGTTGGGCTAAAAGAAATATGTTTTGAGGAATAGCCCACCTCCATATGCTCTGTGATAGTTGAGAGAGCTGCAGAGAGTGCGTCCCCCCTTGTTTTTGTAAGTTATACATTGCTGTTATATTGTCCGTCCAGACAAAGACAGCTTTGACTGATGTGTTTCTGAAATATTTTAATGCCAGAAAAATTGCCAGTAACTCCAAATGTTTGATGTGGAGTAGCTTTTGCTGAAGTGTCCATGTGCCTTGTGTAGTGCGATGTAGTAGATGAGCGCCCCAGTCGGTGAGCGATGCGTCTGCTGTTAGTACGATCTGTGGAACCGGCTCTAGGAACGGTCACCCTTTGGAAAGGTTTTGGGTGTTCCACCACTGCAGATCGCGATGTGTGCGGCCATCCACCAACACCAGATCTGTTAGCTGAGCTTGGTTCTCCTGACGTGCTAAGCATTCCTGTAAGGGGCGCATCTGGAGTCTTGCATGCGGTACTATGAATATGCAAGAGTCCATCATCCTTATTAGTTGTATTAACACTCAAGCTGGAATTGAGTGTTGCAGCTGGAATTTTGTTATAAGGGCTTGCATGCTTGCTATCCTGACTGGATTGGAATATGTAAAGCCTTTTGAGGTGTTTCTTGTGGCACGTAGGTTTTGTTGGATGTGGGACGGTTAGAGGTGAGTATTTGTGAGGTTTATTGTAAACCTTAAGTCGTGGAGTAGTTGAATTGTGCTGCGTATGTGACTTACACACTGGGTGTATGACTTGGCTTTTATAAGCCAATCATCCAAGTATGGGAAGACGTGAATTTGTTGTCTTCTTAAGTGGGCTGCTACCACTGCCAGACATTTTGTGAAGACTCTAAGTGCTGTGGTGACTCCGAATGGAAGAACCCTGAACTGATTATGCTGACCGTCCACTACAAACGGAAAATATTTCCTGTGAGCTGGGTGAATGGGAATATGGAAGTAAGCATCCTTAAGATCTAAGGTGACAAGGAAATCGCCTTGTTTGAGTAGAGGAACCCACTGGGTTCCCGCCATCTGCAGTGCAGTGTTAAGCCATGTTAAGTGGCTTAACGCTGCCTTGTACATATGCTGCAGCCCCTATCGCCACCATAACGTCTGTAAAAGTGACTTTGGTGGCGATAGAGTCTGGTACATACCACCTCGAGTTTGTAGCGCTCTGTACAGTAGAATCTAATAAAAATGATGCACACGCGCACAAACCCCACAAAAACATGCTGAACTAGGGATTTTACTATCGGACCAGCTCGTCCCTCCGTGAGAAAAGAGGCCAGTGAAAGCGATAGTTCATTCGCAGGTCAGACTAGACGTGCTCGGAGGGCAGGCCTCCCTCACATTAAACACCGCTTTCTGAGGCACGTTACCGAGAAGGGGACCTGCGCCGTGAAAGTGAAATTAACACTCATATTTTAAGCATGTAACTGCTACTGAGCATCCACCCATGGCGAGCGGCATAGTTTCCTTACTCACTGCTTTTACTTACAGATTAACTTGAAGTCCTTTTTTCAAACAACAAGTACACATGTAGGCAATGAAAGGGTGCTTGGCAGTTCGATAGTAAACCGACATTTTTTTCCTAAGAATCTACACAATCAACTTTTGCAGGCCCACCAACACAATGAAGCGGTGGAGGTAAAATCTATTCTAAATGTAGAGAAGACTGTATAAAGCTGTTAAGAAAAACACATTCTATTGAAAAGTAATAAATGAGTACACTGCCTACCAGATCCACACATTACCACAAAGCAGTGGTCCAAGGTGGGACTTGTTGTGTTATCCTTTTCCCATACGTAGAATGTTATGAGGTTAGTTTTGGAATGTGCTAGGGAATATATTAGGTCATAGTAGAATGTATGGGGAGGAGGAAAAGACAGTTGGTGGGTAGACGTTTGATGTGTCCCCGCTGATACATGGGGTTTTGAGTTGGAAGATTAAATGTTAAAAAGACAGTGTGTGTCAGTTGGATTTCTTCGTAACAGGACTGGCTTGGGTTCCTTCAAGCAATGATGTAGTCACCATTCTACTTTCAAAAAGTGAAGAAAAAAACATTCAATAACACACTTTAAATTAAAGTTAAAGGCATGAATGCTCACTGTTCTGGAAGAAACCTTTGTGTTCCTATTTTTTTTGTAACTCTGTACATGTTGCTGCCCACAGTGATAAGTACCTCACGCGTGCCTGTAATTTTGACCTTTAAATGGATAGTCTCACAGAAGTGTGTAACATGAGGCTGTCAAACGACAAACCTTTATAAGGATGTTTTAAAAACATAATTTGAGACCTCACGAGGAGATTTTACATAAAAACTTATCAGTTTACGTGATCCTTTGTGGTTCCCAAGCTAAACATCGACAGTTTCTAATTCGAAGTCTATTCTGGAACGGACATGGATATGAAATGCAGTGGGGGATATTGGAGTCACACATGAGGATAGATTTATTGGACAGGGATAACGATTTTGGTCAAGTGGTAAAGCTAAAATTCGAAACCAGATCTCCTGTTTCCAAAGATGAACATTAATAGCTGTATGTTTTCGATAAAAACTACCATGCCCAGTAAGTTCTTAATTAACAAGCATTGCTAAAACTAATACGTCTCAGCAGTGAAAACTACTTAGTGTGACATTTTTTGGGGAGGCTTTGCTATCATGAACGTACAAGACTCTGCAACAGCCATCTTTGAATGCATTTGCGATGTCATTCAAAGATGGCTGCCATGGAATGCATGCGCATCCATCGTGCGATTTTTAAAAACATTGTAATATTAACTAATGAAGTTTAAAGACGGCAGATACCTGTGCATTTTGGTTTATTTGAATAAATCCTGATCAAAGATGGCCACCAAGGATGCTAATAAAACCCTAGCACCCATGTTTGATTGACATTTGTGAAAATAAAACAAACACATTTGTAAATGCCCAATGAGCGTGATTGAGCATGCCCTTACTGCAGCCATCTTGAATTGGTCAACAAACGATTTAAGATGACCACCGACCAACAGCACAGTGTGTGCAAAAAAGGGAGAAAAGTGGGAAAATATAATGGGTCTGGAGGGGTGTGTGGTAGAGGGTAAGGAGCAGAGCGAGAGAGTAAATAGTAGCTCCCAGGCGCTTTAAGGTCAGTTCTGATGCAGTGGAATTATGCATCACCCATCAGAGCACTATGAGACGAAATGATCCAGTGACGGCAGAATAATAATAGGAAGGAAAACCATTGAATTTGGAGCAGGGAGCTAGATGAACAAAGCAATCCATTCATTGACAAGGGGATGACCCAAAGCCAGCTCTATCTATATGCAATATATTGCAAAAATGAGGCCTAGTTGCAGAAATCTATAAAAAATAACGGGCATACACTTCAAATTAAAAAGATACCATTTCGGTTTACCATCAACGGCTTTTCACATTTCAGCTTCTGAGTTTTACCTATGCAGCATAAAGAGCTAGCTCATTGAGAAGGTACACAAGAAAACACAGCAGTATATACTTTGGGGGACTCCGATGCAGGCACCAAGTGTGCCAAAATAATACCCACACTCAAGCCTCTGGCAGGTGTACTGAAACCATTGTAGAGACAGCTTTTTGATCAATTTAATACGAACCATGCAGTGCCCAGTGATAGAAATACTTTACCAGCACGTGCCTAGCGTGAGCTCAGTTAAAACGAAGGTTAATGTATGCGATGGCAAATAGTAAATCCAGGTCCTTTGACTCATTAGAGTTGCGTTTCTCGCATGGTGTGTAGTCGGTTGGCCTATTCTCGCTGCGAAGAGAACCACACTGCTCGGATCTATTTTCATTTTATGAGGTGTCCAGAATGCATTGCGCAAAAGCAGTTACGTGCTCAGGTCGCGTTTATCACATTAGCAAAGACATTTGCTCCCCTTTCCTTCTTAAATAACTCACTAGCCTTGATCGGTTAATCTATTATAAAAACATTAAAAAGCAATGGATGAAGGCCTGCGCCCTGGCACACGACACTACTTGCTTCCCCAATTATCTCTATTAAGTCGAATTCCGCAGCAGCCCAGTACTAATTTCTGCAGCAGGTGCCTCCGCCGACCAGCAGGACACAGTTGAGGTCAGATGCCGTTTTCCACATTAAATAGCTATTGCGCTAATAATGGTGGTACATCAAATATCCACTTTAAAATGTCTCTGCCAACTAATCATGGAACACAAAACAAACAGCTTGGAAAAATACAATTAACAACAAAAAATGCCCTGCAAAACAAAGCCTCGAACACAGGCGAGAATCTCTCACGACTGCCTCATGAGCTACTAGTCTCCAGCTACATATTAGTAGCTCTCGTGTGTAGCTCAGCCTACTAAATTAGGAGCTTTTGGTTCAGTAAACATATGTATAACACAATTGCAACGTGTATACTCGAGACGAGAATGCATGCATTCTTAGAATTTATTAACTGATGTTTGGATAAAATGTTTACATTTCCAAAATATATTTAAAGCTGGTATTTGAGTGATAAATCATGTATCACGGAGGAGTTTTATTAGTAATATTATGACGTTGGTACCAGAGTCATTACAGCTATGCTGCTATTTATTACCAATGCATAGGTTTTCCACATTGACAAAGCCTTTTAACATTATATGCCTAATGAACGGATCGCTGGTCAGATCTTGCTTATGGTGACCACTTATATAATCATGTCTGCTGTGGTCACTATTACAACGCTAATAATGTGTGTACCTCAGGTTGATTTTCATTCAACATAAGTAGCTCCTATTACAGAAAAGCTTGGAGACCTGCTCTGCTCTTACACATCTGCAGCCACTAATACACTAGGTGAAGAACGAACTTGTGAACTGCATTGTACAGATTTGGTAGAAGGCGCTACATAAACCGCTTTTCTTGCCTGTTTCACTTTGACTTCCTACCTACAGATGATGTTACTTACACAACCATTAAACTAAAACTTTCCCATTTGGTTAGACACATTCAAGTGAGAAATCACATTCATGGTGTTCATTCAATGCCTCAATGCCCGCCATAAGTAAAAGGGAAATCTTTTAAAAATACAATACATGTAACTATTCAATATGCATTGCACTAAAGCCAAAAGTTCACTTATCATTCACAGTGGATTTCTCAACAATAGCCCTTTGCACATTTTCTATGCACCTCAGCATATATTTCTTGGGTGTTTTGCCCAAAAAGAGTCCACTTTAAAAAACACTTACATATATGCAAATTTAAAACCAATATAAAGTTAAGCAACGGTCAAATTTAAGTAGGCCAATGTCTGCCAACTCATAAGCACATTTAAAAAAATACACATGTTGGAAGACGACTTATGTAACTTAGTGAAAGTATGCCTTTTGTGAAAACTTCGTGCTCTTTCGCATTATGGATTATTTGGAATAAAATAATTAAACAAGGTGTTGGAAGCATTGCAGTTCTCCCTCTCCGAGTCTTGGTACTGTCAGAGAAGGAGCCATGCTTTCACCATAAATATATATGATGGAGGTACTTCAGAGAAAAAGAAAAAAGTAGCTCCCTATATGTAAACAGTGGAAGGATGCAACTAATCCAATCAGAAACGTGGTAAAGAAGCTATGATCCAGGGGACGGCCTAACACAGGAAGAAGAAAGAAAGCCATAGAACAATTAGCAAGGAGGTCAGACTGAAAAGAAAAACATCCAATGATAAGTAATGAGCAGCCCCAAAGCTGTAATATACACAGTATACAATATTAGATAACAGGCAGCTAAAACTATCCGCTGAGGAAACCAAAAAAGAAAGTTTGGTCTGGGTCCATTACACAGAAGCCAAAGGCCAGAAACCACAATGACTTAGTGCCTCTTAATGACATGTTGAACGAGTTTGACTTGTGTGAAGATTGCTTGTCAACAGTGAAGAGTGACTGAGGGCTGAGTCAATGGACGTCGAGCACATACTTTTTGACTGGTTCTCTAATGCATGCATTCATTGACAGGCCTCTCTCAGCCAATCACTTATGAAAGAAAGCATAATTAAAGTACAAGTTAGACAATCCATGGCAGAGTGGTTGCAAAAAGAAAAAGTCAAGCTAAACAGGTCAAAGTGATTTGTTGTTTGAAAATCAGACCAGGTAACTGAGGGGTGTAAGGTGGTGGACTGATCTATTCATTTTCAAGGAAGCCTTCATTATGGTTCCACTTGCAAACAAACCAAAAGCAATGTTCAAACTGGATTATAAACTGGCAGAATGACAGGCAGTGATAGGATATCTTTCTGGTATAAGTATGAGAAGGGGGTTTAAAGTAGGGTTTACCAGCTGATCGGCTCAAAAAAGTATTTTCAGTGAGAAAAATGTGACTGCAAACTACAGAAACCATGTGCGTTTGACTGTGGTTGAATGTTTACTTAGTGCTTACAATGACTAGCGAGGGTAGGGGCTGGTGCAGGCAACGACGTGAGGGGAAGGGGCTCTGGGTGCAAGTAACTACACAGAATGAATGAGAGGGAGGAGGGAAGACCTTCAGAAAACATGTGCACTCTTATGGAATGCCAGGGCATAACTGAAGAAGAAAAAAAACTTCGAGAAGGATGCGGCATGTGGAAGGACACTGGCGGCACACTGGAAACTACTTGGTCCAAGCTCTAGTGACAGCCGAACATTAAGAAGAGGAAAGACGAAATGAAACATGATGCTGTGGTCCTGATGATGCTAACCAGTGAAGCAAGGAAATGAGAGTACCCTCGAAGCTGACCAATGGCAAGCAATGGGCAGGCTGTAAGCCCCTTTAATGAGCTTTTTTTCTTTTAATTACAAGATCTTTTGCAAGCACTGTGCAGGCAAAACCGAAAAAAAAGCACGGGATCAGAAGGCCTCAAAAGTATTAACACAAATTGTTATTTCCAGGAAAACAAAAAGTTAATAGACGACAAAACTCCGAAGCAGAGAATGCAGGGAAGGACCACAAACGAATTAAACAAGCATTTACAATGCAATGGTCTCGGCATCATTAAAGGTAGAGCTATTGGCATTGCTCATGACATTTCTTTAAATCATAAATAAATGGCATTGTCATTTACATTGCCAATAGCTTAATCGTTAAATAAATGGCATTGTCATTTACAATGGGCAACTGCAAGACTTTGTTTGTAATGTAAGCCATGCTTTCGCAGTACTGTTGAATTTCATTATCGTCGCCTAGTGCTACTTTTCAGCCGTATATAGCGCGAGTTTTGTGGAGGTGCACCCTGCATGCTCGCACACTGCTCACCCTACACACACACACACACACACACACACACACACACACACTGCTCACCCTGCGTAAGGCAAAAAGACCTAGCTCTGCCCTTCGGCCTGTGTTGTAATCGTACAGTAGGTTGCGAGTAGCTGCGCTTGATTGGTTGACGCATCCCCTCCTTGCTGCTCCCTTCACAGAGGGCCGGCTGCCTCAATGAAGCTCCCACGTGTTAAGCTGTTCTTTGTTTTAGCTCCTGTGTGTCAGTGCACCGTGTAAGCGCACAAGCATACCCTGTTCTCTCTGGAACAGGCACTCGGCACTCACCACTCTGCACTCACCACTCTGCACTCACCACCCTGCACTCACCACCCTGCACTCACCACCCTGCACTCACCACCCTGCACTCACCACCCTGCACTCACCACCCTGCACTCACTACCCTGCACTCACTACCCTGCACGCTCACACACTGCTCACCCTGCACTCACAGTAATGTCCCAGACCTTAAAAATGGCATCCATAGGCTTCACCACCTCCATTTTAAGAAATTCTGTCGAACCAGCCTTTCATTATTTAATCGAGATTGCATCTAATTATGGCAATGCTTTTGCGAAAGACCCGCTAAGCAGAGTCAGGTTTGTAAGTTTACATCTCGAAATGTTCCTACCAATTTAGCATCTTCTGTCTCTTAAAGCTCCCATCTAAGACCCTACTCTTTGTTCCAAATAAAGCAAGTGAAGTTGCTACTCCAATTGTTCATTGCTGACCCGGTTTAGAACTTAAACGTTTGTGGGTGTTATTTGTGGCCATCTGAGTGAAGTATTGCCTACAAAATGATGCAGGTGTCATTTTTTTCTTCTTTACCGATCCAAGATGGATTAGTAAATTAAAAAATACTTTTAGGCCTTTTTTTAAATGTAACACAAAGGCACTTCTAAGGCGGACAGGTAAGCAGCAATTTGCTACCTGTTCCTCCGCATATAAAAAGAAATTCATTTAAAAGGAAAAAAGGTGCTAAGGGCAGCAACGTGGAGTGGGACAGGGCAGCAAAAGCAATGGGGAGCAGGAGAAGGCAGGAAAATCAACAGAGAGCAGGAGAAAGCAGCAAGAGCAACGGGGACTAGGCAGCACAGGGGTGGTAGGTGGAAGCAGCACTTGAGGGAGATGAACGCCAGGGAGAAAACAACCCATGTGAGAGGGGTACATAGGGGCAAGAGAAACACAGAATGCGTAAGGGAGAAGTACATGGGTAACAGAGCAACCAAGAGCAAGTTGGAGGGGAGAAACCAGCACAGATGGGAGGCAGCTGGAAAACATACTGTAGGAAGGTGGCTACCTGACTATGGTTACCCCAGATTTTTTGCCCTGTGTTTAGCTGGTTTTCGACTTAGTTGGCCTGGTTCCCTGCTAATCAGGGCCCCAGGCTATCTGCTCTCTCTGTAAAATGGATTCCATGTACCCTAGGTGCATAACTAGATTGGCTTGGGTCACCTTATCAGCCCCTGTACAGAGCACTATAGGTGCCCAGGGCATAGGTGCATCCAAGGCCTACCAGGGGCTGCAGCATATCTTTTGCCACCCCTGGCTGGCTATCTAAATTGACACAACTGGCTGATCACTCAGCTGGGGCAAGTGGGTGTAATCACCCCTTGCTTAGATATAGTATACCTATATCTAAACCTATATCTGGACACATATATAACCTGTGAGCCACTCCTATGGAAGGCCTCATCAATCCTGGAGGCAGAGTGCGTGGTTTTATGTGAGATGGTGCTCTGGCATGAGCTGAGCCTGTCTGCAGCTGTCGGGAACAACTCCCTAAGCTGATCCGGGATAATGCCATACCATATACTCTTAAGCGCATTATAATCCTCGCGGTTATATAGCAACTTTGGTTTGGCTTTATCAAAACATGTCGTGTAAGGTGTCATACGAATTGGAATACTATCCCCTCGCCAGTTCTGGCGACGGGGATAGCATTCCACCCTTCTAGAGGGAGAAGACATGTTACTTTACTGAAACGCGGTTGATTTAAAATGAGCCTCAGATCCACAAAATGGATGCCCCTGCCACAGACACGGGTCTGACCTCCTGCTGCTGACCGAAACCCGGCAGAGGAGGCCTGGACAAAGAGTTTCCTGTCACAGGGCGGTGTCAAACCACCCCAGACAGGAGATAGTGGATTGGAGTAGGGAGGTTTCAATGAAACCAGACACTGCCTGGGGAGCACAAGGCTGCCCCTTGCAGGATCCGGCCAAACCGGTTCTGGGGCCTCCCAGCCCCTGTCCCAGCGCGGCCAGGATCAAAGGAGAGGGGTGTAACCACCCCCTTCCTGGGTCCCACCCATAGGAGGGGACCTAGCAGGATGTCCAACCCCCTAGATTCGAATAAGAGGGGGAGCAGTCCCAACGGACCTGAGATCATCCTGAAGAAACATAAGAAACGAAATCTGGACCCTTCGACTTTCTACACGACGTGAGAAGACTGAAGAATCTCCCTTGTGGTCAAGGAGTGACCACCCTGTGCAAACAGGCACCATCCAGCCCTCGACCCTTGCTTTGTTGCAGTTCCCGCCGGAACTCGAGCGACAGAGATCGACGAGATCAAGCTTGCCTGCCTTCTACCTGCCCGATCCACAGTCCCTGCAGAGCTGGGACCCGTGGAGGCGACCGGAAGCGTGGGGCACGCCATCTTGAAAAGGCCACGAGACGCTGACCGTGCGGCCCACGAGTGACCCTCGAAGCTGTACACCGGGGTTTGAGAAGCCCCAGCCCCGAGCTCCACTTGCACCAAAGCTCACCCCTCCACACTCGACGAGTGCTGCGTGGGGCCCTTCTGCTTGTGTGCGCTCGACGCGTTGGCCCGGTCACTTGCCAGCTGGCTTGTGGCCCCTGTGCCGACGAACTTCGAAATACGACTTGCTTTTCTGGTTGCTCCAGATCTGCACCAGCTCCTGTGAAAAGGAGCACCCACTCTGACCCTCCTGGTTCGAGTGATAAGCAATCTCCCGGTTCCGCGTGGATTGCTTTTGCCAAGTGCTGTTTGCTACAATCTTCAAGCCGACGGTGCTGACGGCGAGAGCCTACGTGGGACAGATCGTGACCTGCTCCTGGACGTCGCAGATGCCCCAGAGCCCACGTGACAGCGGAGAGAAGCCTATCGACAACCGCCTGATTGCGCCCGACATTGCCTGGTTCCGTCCTGGTTCCACCCTGGTCACTGCTGAGTGACCCAGACTCTGTCCCCTCTGCTTTCAGGTACTTTTCTACATCGATCCACCCTTGGATCGCACCGGACACTTCTGCTTCACAGCGCCTGCAGCTGCAACAGCTCCAAGCACCCAGAACCTGCGTGACAGAACCCGACGCCACTTCGACCCTGTGCACCCACGGCCTGTGGGTGAGGTAACTTTGCAACGCCGGTGTCTTTACACTGGTACACACCTCTAGGGTCTGTGTCTAAAGTTTTGTGTTCCTAGGTTCAGCGGAAGTATCTTTTTATTCACTTTAACTGACTTTTACGCACCATTGACAGTGCATTGGTGCGCGCTGCACTTTCCGTGCTGCATCCGTCTCCTGTGGGCTACTCCCGACTTCTTCATTGCTTGTCCTGACTGCTCCCAGCGAATCTCTAGGCCCTAGGCCTAACCATTGTTCGTAAAGTGTTACTTATACCACTTTTTTGATATATGGTCTGAGTGGCCCCCCGCCCTCAGCCATAATTGTGCCAACTTTATATGTTTAACAGTGCTTTTGGTTTAACGCTTGTGCCCCTTTCCTCATAAAGAGTACTGGGGAGTAATTTAGTAATAAATACATATATTTTTATAATATATACTTGTGTGGTGTCCTTTCATTTGATTACAGGATTGTATGTGGTAAAACAAGCTCGCTTAACACGACCTCTTAAGTTAAGCCTTTAAGGCTGCTTAGTCCATGCTACCACTAGGATAGCTTGTCTACAAGGTTGACTTACAACCTGACATCTTTGGGGTTTGTTTGGACTGATAACCAGTGGTTCCAGAATTGGAAACACTACCTATCAGGCCAACTTCTCACATTGGTGTGCAGCGGTGCGGATTTGAGCTTGCTGTTTGTTTTACCATTGCAATCTTTATCAAATTGAAAGATCACATCAAGTACCTCTAGGTACATATAAATCAAAAGCTTAGCATATTAAGTTCTACTGAACTTAGTAGTTGTAGATTAAAGGGATTAGCACACCCTGACTACAACTCACTAGCAAGGTACAGTAGGAAACCACTTAGTGTAGGTAAGTGCACCACTTACACCTCACTAGCAGTCATGTCTGATACAGGTAGAGCCTCAGGCTCTGCTCCTGTAATAGTTGATCCTATAGGGACAACATCCAGATATGACAATCTTAGCCACAAAGACCTGAGTGCCTTGTGCACAGCCAGGGGGCTAAAAAAGGGCAGAGGCCCTACCATTCCTTCCCTAATAGCTCTCCTAGAAAAGGATGACCTAGACAAGGCGATTCAGACTCCCTTAGAAACAGAGGAAGGGATAAACTCCCCTGAGAATGAGGATCTTCAAGAAGGAGTAGAGGAGGAAGAGGAAGACCCAGAGGAAGGCTCTGATGTAGAAGAGCCTGAAGATCAGGATCAGGTGGGAAACCAGGTACAGGTTGCCAGGCTTAACCAGGCCAACTTGGACCTACATGGGAATGGAGGGGGCCAGCACCACTCCAGATCTCATAACCAAATTCTCCCAGGTAATAGAAGGGAGAGATCTCTGTCAAGGGACTCTCACCTTTCTAGTGCCTCAAGAGAATCTCAAAGAGGAATGACTTCCTCCCAGAGAATAGAGCATAGGGCCAGGATGAGGGCTGTCCAACTCCAAATAGAAAGGGAAGAGGTAGCCTTGGCTCAAGCTAAACTTGCTTTAGCAAGAGAGAAAAAATTGTGTGGCTTAGATGCCACTGGTGGCAGCAAAGTTCCTAAAGAAAAAGCCAGGTCCTATGATAGTAGAAACCTGACAAAGATTGTGCCCCCCTATCAGGAAGGGGATGACATCCACAAATGGATGACTGCTCTGGAGAGAGCCTGCATGGTACAGCAGGTTCCTGAGGAACAGTGGGCAGCAATCTTATGGTACTCCTTTTCAGAGAAAGGGAGGGACAGGCTCCTCACTGTCAGACATGAGGATGCCAGCAATTACAAAGTCCTGAAGAGTGTTCTGATAGATGGGTTTGGCTTAACCACTGAACAGTACAGGTTAAAGTTCAGAGATACCCAGAAGACACAGACTCAGGACTGGACTGATTTTGTTGATTGTGCAACTAAGGCTCTGGAGGGTTGGCTGAATGGCAGCAAAGTACATGACTTCACAGGATTGTATAATTTGATTATGAGGGAGCAGATCCTTAGTAATTGTCAGAACCAGCTCTTACACCAGCACCTGGTGGACTCAGATTTGACCTCTCCCCAAGAATTGGGAAAGAGGGCAGATAAATGGGTCAGAACCAGGATTAGGCCTAAGAATCAGGACAATAACCAGAAGAAGGAGTCTACCAAGCCTCAAGATAAGGGTGGGGATAAAAGTAAAGAAAACACTTCCCCAGGGCCCCAAAACTCCAAGAAGGGGGGTGGGTCCCAAGACACTTCTTCAACAGAGAAAAAGCCTTATTGCCATGCCTGTAAACAGGTTGGGCATTACAAAACAGACAGCTGTTGTCCCAAGAATGGCAATAAAGAAAACATACCTCCAAAGCCAGCTCCAACACCTCCTGTTACTGTCAGCAGTAATCCCCCAGGAAGTGGGAGCACACCCAGGAATCTGGGTGGGTTTACTTTTGGAGCCCAAGGGGACCCTGGCCTATCCAGGTCCCCATCCCCAAATGATCTTGTCTATGAGACTGGCATGGGGTTTGCCAACTTCTCTGTTTGCCCAAATACCTTGAGCAAATATAGGCAGGAACCCATCATCAATGGTTTGAAAGTGGAAGCTTTTAGAGACACAGGGGCTAGCATCACCATGGTGGCTGACTGTATAGTCCCCTCTAAGCAACTTTTACCAGGTGCCACATACCAGGTAACAAACATTGATGGTATCCAAACAAATCATCCAATGGCAGTAGTAAGTCTCAGCTGGGGAGGTGTCATTGGCCCAAAGAGAGTGGCAGTGTCACCAAACTTGCCTGTAGACTGTCTACTGGGTAATGATTTGGAAATCTCAGCCTGGGCTGAGGTTGAACAGGAAATCCATTCTAGAATGGTAAATTCCAATGGAAAGGTTAGTGGGGCTGTACTGGCTATGGCCCCAATTCAAGATGTCCTTCCTGAAAAGGTTGGTAGGGCTGAGCAACTCTCTGCCCCATCTTTACCAGAAACTCTTCCAAACAAGAATAGCAAAGCTGTTATGATAACAGCAGAAACCCAAACTGAGTCTCCTCCTGAAAAGGTTGGTGGGGCTGTGATGGCCACAGCCCAAACTCAAACAGATATGTGTGTTGTGAAGCCTGAAATGAAGGATCACTCCACCCAAACTGAGAGCATGGAGGAGGAAGAGAAATCTCCCCCTCACCAGACAGTAGGACAGGATCAGCCTCCTCAGGGAACTGATCTTACCCCTGATGAAGGAACTGCCCCAGAGGTTGTTAGGCCTGGCCTGACAGAGCCTCTGATGGCAGTGGACCCTTCTCAGGTGGGATCCAGTCTGGAGCAGGTAACCTGCCCCTCTCTACCTTGCCTCAGTCAGCCCAGGGCTGCAGAGGACAAGAAGGACAGTGAGACCCAGAGGGCCCCCTGTCAAATAAAGCACCCCCATCAACAGATTAGGGGCACCAAAACTAGTAGGCCTAGTAAGGTGAAAACTTTAAAAACTCCTGAGGGAGCCCCCTTAAAAACAGTTAGGGACCTCCCACAGATGGATTCTGTTGGGCACAGCCAAACCTGGGACCCAAAGGGCCCAAACCTGAACTGTCCCTCCAGCAAGCCAAACAGAGGGACCCAGCCTCCAGCTTTAGGTAGCCAGAGGTTGACCCTGAGAGCTCAGTGCAACTCAGTTGAAGAAAGAAAGGCACATATGGTGGAAGATAATTGGAGGAAGTTGAGCCCAAAAATAGTGGAGCCTCACTTCAATACTCCATATCCAAACCAGCCTTTAACTTTGCATAAACACACCCAAGGTAGTGATTCCCTATGGTGGAGACCCTCTAATACCCCTAGGGTGAGGGACTGCTTAGTGGACCATGAGACAGGGGGTACCCATGCTAGTGCAGGTACTTCCTTATATGGCCACTCAGGCAATAGAGGCTTACCTGGCCAAGGATAGCCTTATCTCCTTTCGTTTGGGGGGGGGTTATGTAGGAAGGTGGCTACCTGACTATGGTTACCCCAGATTTTTTGCCCTGTGTTTAGCTGGTTTTCGACTTAGTTGGCCTGGTTCCCTGCTAATCAGGGCCCCAGGCTATCTGCTCTCTCTGTAAAATGGATTCCATGTACCCTAGGTGCATAACTAGATTGGCTTGGGTCACCTTATCAGCCCCTGTACAGAGCACTATAGGTGCCCAGGGCATAGGTGCATCCAAGGCCTACCAGGGGCTGCAGCATATCTTTTGCCACCCCTGGCTGGCTATCTAAATTGACACAACTGGCTGATCACTCAGCTGGGGCAAGTGGGTGTAATCACCCCTTGCTTAGATATAGTATACCTATATCTAAACCTATATCTGGACACATATATAACCTGTGAGCCACTCCTATGGAAGGCCTCATCAATCCTGGAGGCAGAGTGCGTGGTTTTATGTGAGATGGTGCTCTGGCATGAGCTGAGCCTGTCTGCAGCTGTCGGGAACAACTCCCTAAGCTGATCCGGGATAATGCCATACCATATACTCTTAAGCGCATTATAATCCTCGCGGTTATATAGCAACTTTGGTTTGGCTTTATCAAAACATGTCGTGTAAGGTGTCATACGAATTGGAATACTATCCCCTCGCCAGTTCTGGCGACGGGGATAGCATTCCACCCTTCTAGAGGGAGAAGACATGTTACTTTACTGAAACGCGGTTGATTTAAAATGAGCCTCAGATCCACAAAATGGATGCCCCTGCCACAGACACGGGTCTGACCTCCTGCTGCTGACCGAAACCCGGCAGAGGAGGCCTGGACAAAGAGTTTCCTGTCACAGGGCGGTGTCAAACCACCCCAGACAGGAGATAGTGGATTGGAGTAGGGAGGTTTCAATGAAACCAGACACTGCCTGGGGAGCACAAGGCTGCCCCTTGCAGGATCCGGCCAAACCGGTTCTGGGGCCTCCCAGCCCCTGTCCCAGCGCGGCCAGGATCAAAGGAGAGGGGTGTAACCACCCCCTTCCTGGGTCCCACCCATAGGAGGGGACCTAGCAGGATGTCCAACCCCCTAGATTCGAATAAGAGGGGGAGCAGTCCCAACGGACCTGAGATCATCCTGAAGAAACATAAGAAACGAAATCTGGACCCTTCGACTTTCTACACGACGTGAGAAGACTGAAGAATCTCCCTTGTGGTCAAGGAGTGACCACCCTGTGCAAACAGGCACCATCCAGCCCTCGACCCTTGCTTTGTTGCAGTTCCCGCCGGAACTCGAGCGACAGAGATCGACGAGATCAAGCTTGCCTGCCTTCTACCTGCCCGATCCACAGTCCCTGCAGAGCTGGGACCCGTGGAGGCGACCGGAAGCGTGGGGCACGCCATCTTGAAAAGGCCACGAGACGCTGACCGTGCGGCCCACGAGTGACCCTCGAAGCTGTACACCGGGGTTTGAGAAGCCCCAGCCCCGAGCTCCACTTGCACCAAAGCTCACCCCTCCACACTCGACGAGTGCTGCGTGGGGCCCTTCTGCTTGTGTGCGCTCGACGCGTTGGCCCGGTCACTTGCCAGCTGGCTTGTGGCCCCTGTGCCGACGAACTTCGAAATACGACTTGCTTTTCTGGTTGCTCCAGATCTGCACCAGCTCCTGTGAAAAGGAGCACCCACTCTGACCCTCCTGGTTCGAGTGATAAGCAATCTCCCGGTTCCGCGTGGATTGCTTTTGCCAAGTGCTGTTTGCTACAATCTTCAAGCCGACGGTGCTGACGGCGAGAGCCTACGTGGGACAGATCGTGACCTGCTCCTGGACGTCGCAGATGCCCCAGAGCCCACGTGACAGCGGAGAGAAGCCTATCGACAACCGCCTGATTGCGCCCGACATTGCCTGGTTCCGTCCTGGTTCCACCCTGGTCACTGCTGAGTGACCCAGACTCTGTCCCCTCTGCTTTCAGGTACTTTTCTACATCGATCCACCCTTGGATCGCACCGGACACTTCTGCTTCACAGCGCCTGCAGCTGCAACAGCTCCAAGCACCCAGAACCTGCGTGACAGAACCCGACGCCACTTCGACCCTGTGCACCCACGGCCTGTGGGTGAGGTAACTTTGCAACGCCGGTGTCTTTACACTGGTACACACCTCTAGGGTCTGTGTCTAAAGTTTTGTGTTCCTAGGTTCAGCGGAAGTATCTTTTTATTCACTTTAACTGACTTTTACGCACCATTGACAGTGCATTGGTGCGCGCTGCACTTTCCGTGCTGCATCCGTCTCCTGTGGGCTACTCCCGACTTCTTCATTGCTTGTCCTGACTGCTCCCAGCGAATCTCTAGGCCCTAGGCCTAACCATTGTTCGTAAAGTGTTACTTATACCACTTTTTTGATATATGGTCTGAGTGGCCCCCCGCCCTCAGCCATAATTGTGCCAACTTTATATGTTTAACAGTGCTTTTGGTTTAACGCTTGTGCCCCTTTCCTCATAAAGAGTACTGGGGAGTAATTTAGTAATAAATACATATATTTTTATAATATATACTTGTGTGGTGTCCTTTCATTTGATTACAGGATTGTATGTGGTAAAACAAGCTCGCTTAACACGACCTCTTAAGTTAAGCCTTTAAGGCTGCTTAGTCCATGCTACCACTAGGATAGCTTGTCTACAAGGTTGACTTACAACCTGACATCTTTGGGGTTTGTTTGGACTGATAACCAGTGGTTCCAGAATTGGAAACACTACCTATCAGGCCAACTTCTCACACATACGCACTCTCATTGAATGCATAATCACAAAAAAGTAGCACCTGAAACGAAAGCAGTGAAAGGACATAGATAAAGAGGCTACGCTCCAGGGAAGGGACAAACAAGAAGAGGAAGAAAACCCCACACAAGCTAATGAATAGAAACTAAGTAAACGAAAGTGACAGCAACGCCTACCAAAGGGCTGGCTTATAGCCCACTGTAAGTGAATAATAGGTTATTTCGCAGACTACTCCGCTTGTGCTGTCTGGCAGGCAATACCTAAAAAGCAAGTGCAGTAGTCGGACACTTACTTTAGAAGTATACACGTAAACATTTCCCCTCAGATTTACATATAACGCACTTAATGTTTTGTCGAGGGTATAGGAAGGTGGATATCGGACTATGGTTACCCCCAAAACTTTTTGCCTGGTGTTTAGCTGGTTTTTGACATAGTTGGCCTGGGATCCTGCAATTCAGGGCCCCAGGCTGATTGCTCTCTCCTTAAAATGGACTCCATGTACCTTAGGTGCATACACAATTGGAACTGGTTCACCCTATTGGCCCCTGTAACCGTGTACCCTAGGTACCCAGGGCATAGGTCTTTCCAAGGCCTACCAGGGGCTGCAGCATGTATTGTGCCACCCCTGGCCTGGCCTCCATATTTGACACAACTGGCTGATCACTCAGCTGGGGTAAGTTGGTGTAATCACCTCTTACTTAGATATAGTATCCCTATATCTAACCTTAAATGGACACATATGTTCCTATCAGCCACTCGTATGGAAGGCCTCATCAATCCTGGAGGCAGAGTGCTTGGAAGTATGTGAGATGGTGCTCTAGCATGAGCTGAGCTTGTCTGCAGCTGTCGGGAACCACTCCCTTAGCTGTTCCGGGATATTGCCATACCATATACTCTTAAGTGCATTATGATCCTCGCAGTTATATGCTAGCTTTGGTTTGGCTTTATCAAAACATGTCGAGTAAGGTGTCATATGATTTGGAATACTATCCCCTCAACAGTTCTGTCGACGGGGATAGCATTCCACCCTTCTAGAGGGACACGACATGTACATAGCCTTAACCCCGGTTAAAGCTAACCAGAGCCTCAGCATCACAAAATGGATGCTGCCACCACAGACACAAGTCTGACCTCCTGCTGCTGGGAGTCCTTCCAGCAAGGGAGGCTTGGACAAAGGGTTTCCTGCCTTAGGAGGTGCGAGCACCACCCCAGACAGGATTTTGTGTATTGGGTAGGACAGGGCTGAAGAGATTGAGACATGCCCGGGGCACACAAGGTGTCCCCGTGCATAAGCCAGTCCAAACCGGTCCTGGGACTTTCCAGACCCAGGCCTGGCGAGGAGATGGACAAAGGAAAGGGGGTGTAACCACCCCCCTTCCTGGTCCCACCCAGAGGAGGGACCTAGCAGGTGATCCACCCCTCAGGTTGGGAATAAGAGTGGGAGCAGTGCCATTGCACCTCAGATCATCCTGAATCAACTTGAAACTAAGAAGACGACTGGACTTCGACATTCTGCTGCACAGAAGACTGAAGAGCATCTCCCTTGTGGCCTAGGAGTGGCCACCCTGTGAACACCGGCACCATCCAGCAACTCGACGTCTGCTTTGCCGCCGCCTCCAGCCGGAGCCCGAGCCCAGAGCCTGACAAGACCCAGACTCCCAGACTTCTCACAGTCCGATCCACAGTCCCTGCAAAGAAGGGACCCGTGGAGGCACCGAGAGACGTGGGACAGGACCTCTTGAAAGACCCCCGAGAAGCTGACTGCGCAGCATCTGAGGCATCCTCGACATTGTGCTTTGGGGACTGAGAAGCCCGACCACCGAAGATCAGCCCCCCAGCATCTCCACGATCTGCGTGGGGCCCTTTTGCATTGTGCCACTCGACGCACCATCCCGGCCACTTGCCACGTGGTCAGCGGCCATCTTGGCGACGAAACCTACAAACTACACTGCGGGTCTGGTTGCTCCAGACTTGCCCTCGCTCCTGTAAAAGGGAGCACCCGCTCTGACCTTGCTGGTCCGAGTGATAAGCCTTTTTCGATTCCTGCGTGGCTTTCATTAGCCAAGGCCTGTTTGCTCCAATCAAGTTGCAGACACCGCCAACAGCGAGAAGCCTGCGTGGGACAGCTCGTGATCGACTCCTGGACATCCTCGACCTCTTCGTGTCCATGTGGCTGCAGAGAGAAGCTACACCTCATCGCCTGTTTGCACCCCACATCGCCTGGTTCCAATCTGGTTCCACGGTAGTCACTGGCTAGTGACTTTGAACATTGTCCCCTCTGCTTTCAGGTCTTCACAACTTCAGATCCACCCTTGGATCCACCGGAACTCTTCACATCGAGCCGCCTGCAGCATCTTCAGCTCCAAGCACCATCGACCAGCGAGACGAAACCAGACACTACTTCGACCCTATACACCCGCGTCCTGTGGGTGAGGTAACTCAGCAACGCCGGTGTTCCCACACTGGTACACACCTCTAGTGTCTGTGTCTTAAGTTTCAGCTTTCTAGGTCACTCGGAAGGTTCCCAACTAACTTCATAACTTTTACGCACCATAGACATTGCATTGGTGAGTGCGTGCACTTTAAACATTGCACCAGAGTCCCGCGGGCCTTTTCCGACTTAGTCACTGCTAGTCCCGATCAGCTCCAGCGATTCCCAAGGCCCTAGGCCTGTTTCCTTTTCGATTGATATCTCTTATACCACTTTCTTAGTATATGGTTTAGGTGGCCCCTAGGGCTCATCCATATTGTGCAACTTTAGTGTATTTTAAACTGTGTTTTGTTTAACGCTTGTGCTTCTGTGCTCAAAGAGTTCAGGGGATATTTGTAGTTAATAAATATATATATATATATTCAATATATATCTGTGTGGTGTCCTTTCATTTGGTATTCAAGGGGATTGTGTATGGTAATACAGCTGGCTTCACATGCTTTTCAGAGTTTAGCCTAAGACTGCTTTGTCCACGTTACCACTAGGATAACTGGTCTATAAGGTTGACTTACAACCAATCATCATAAGGGTTGCTTGGCATGGTACAAGGTGATCACTAGAACTAGTGAGCATCATATACCAGGCCAACTTCTCACAGAGGGGCATCGACTAATCCAAGCTTCCATATGTATTAATATGAAGTGTCTTGGCACTACCCTATACGGTCCTGCCTACACCCCATGAACAAAGAAAAACAGGAAGCAGAAGTTCAGGTCCGAGGAAAATTAAGGGGAGAAATGTTAGCTAGCTTGGAGAAAGGAAATAAGAAGCCATGGGTAGGCTCTCCGGAAGGTGGTGTAAATAATAATAAAAAGAAGTCTTTATTAAAATACAAAGAATGGTTATAGTTGATGCAAAATGTGTTCACATTCATTGTATGGATCTTGTTATAACTATACCAGAGGGGGAAAATAAAATCAAGCCTGGCTAATGTGGAAACAAAACAGTACCCCGAAATTTAGACACCACAAAAATTGAACATCCGGAAATATTTACCGCATATGGCTTCTCCCAAAAGATTGAAACGAGCGTCAAGGCATCCCCCACCCCCAGCTCCAAAACATCAATTAACACGGCAAGCCAGTACGAAAAAGTGATAGGACCCACACAACAACTGAGGTTCAGATGAACAAAAAAATTGAAGGGTTTTATTACAAAATTCAAAAATAGGAGGTACAAAGTCAATTGCACAAAGGCTCTTAGTTGCAAAGTAACACAGAGTATGTATATATATAAACAAATATATATATGAAAAAATACAACAAAAAATAAGGAAAATATTGTAAACCCCAAATGAGCAGCAAAATCTTAGGAAGTGGGGCAGCATCCCAAACAGCATAGGAAAGTCTTCTCAAAATCTGCCTCACCGCCAAAAATCGATGAGTTTTTATATACATTTATTGCATAACATACTAGAGATCTGCGAAATCATCTTGATGCGAGCAAAAGTATCACTTCTTTAACAAATCAGAAGACAAGAACAAGCATTTGCAATGCAATAGGTCTCGCAGTAGCAAAGTTTAAAGTTGTTGGTATTGTAAATGGCATTGTTTTTTATCTATTTTGTTTTAAAAGCAATAAAGATATACAAGGTTATTTATAATGTAGTATGTGATAGTGGGACAAATGTGTTATACGAAATACAGTCTGTGCACTTGGGATAAGACGCTATCAACTACTGCCACTACTCCCTATAGCCATGGATTAATATGATATTTTGCCAAGTGTGTTTTCTGTTGCAGAACACACACCATGATTGCCAACTGATGCTGAAAATAGATCCCCAACAAAAAATGCAGACGACCAGAATGAAATCAGTTTGATGTGTGACTAGCACATGTGCTGCATACTGTGTTCTGTAGCTCCTTATGTAAGTGGAACATGCTGATTTCCAGAGCAAAGAGCATGCGCTCTGACCCCTACCCACCAAAGCCCGAGCAGCTTGCCGGGGTCACCTTAGTTGATGAAACAACTAGGACTTCATTGCCAATCACGCGTCTGTGTTCGCACACAGCAGCGATACCTAGCGGCCCAGGACCATAATTGGCAGCACAGACAGCTGACATGGTTAGGTGTTGCTGCTTTTATACATCATCCTACCAACAGAGGGCAGTGACAGCAGTCAGTAGTGCTGCTAAACCAGCCAGAGTGGGGTAGTGGTGTCCAACACAGCAGGACTAACAGCAGTTCTACAACCACAGCAACACCTATGCACCCACACTACCACCACAGCGCACAAAAATACTGACTGCACCAGCAGAGGGAATGGGTGTGTTGTATACTGGTACACACCCACCACAGAGCACACAAAACAAACACAATAGCAGCGCCTGCCAAAAGAAAGGCTACTCTGCATACCAGCAGACTACCACCACAGAGAGCACCATAACGCCACCAACACAGAGGGGACAAAGAAAGAGGCGACAGCACACGCCACCACCACCCAAGTATACTAACCACACTGGACTCCACTGTACACTGCCACCACATAGCGCAAACATAACAATACTGAGCACCACTTAGAGCAGATTAACACTATCCCAGCGCATTGCCACCAGAGAATGGAGACCCATCTGTAACAAACTAGCACCATACAAAGCAATGAGTGCTATCCTAACACATCTGAGTGCGCAAAGCACTTGCTGTGATGCTAGGATCACCATTGAGAACGGGTACTCAATATACTAGGGCACTATCACTAACCTCACAAAGCTAAAGACGCTAGCACCACTGAGAGAACAAATATCTATGCGGACAGGAGCACCATTGAGAATAAGTGTGCACTAAACCAGCACAGTCAAGAACAGCAACAGTTGTTTTCAGCAACAGTTACGTTTTCCCTTACATCACTGGCAGTTCGTAGCTGGGGAAACAATGTTTGGAGTCTTGCTATGAGGGCTCCCTGCCTGGCATGCCTGACCTATCAACTCCACGCATCACCACTGATAAAGCCCCTTCATTGAGACCAGGGGCCTTGTTTATAGTTTGGCAGGCTGGTTACCCAGTAACAAACATTATGGATATCTGACACCTTATTACAAGTGCATATTTGGGGCCACTAGTTTTAGTGGGGTGATTTTGGTAAACTATTATTAGCACTCAATATTTTGGTTTCAATATTCTGGAACCTAATCGACTGAAAACCGCAGCTGAAAGATCCACCTGAAGGGACAGACACAGCATGCCCAGAGGTGTCTAACTGGGTGAGTCCATCTGTGCAAACAAATGGCATAGGTTTAGAGTTTGGTGGACAGGGGACTCCGCGACAAACCTAGCAAAGTATCCTGTTCATCAAACAGATGTTCTGCCAGCTCTTATTAGACTTGGGTGGACAATAATGTGTCTCCAGCAAAAGCTTTACACTGGCGGCCCAGTGGACTTAAAGCCATCGGTGCAAGTACCCAAGTCCCTCTCACCTTTTTAGAGCAGATGTTCTTAAGTACTTATTTTCCTCATAGAAAAAAGTACTCGTGCTCTAAAGTTTATTTTTGTAAAATAAAAGGTTTGCTACGCTGGAACATGAAACATAGCCTCACATCAAACTTATAGTGCCTTCAGTCGTGCTGCCATGGCTCATCTGAAGGCATAAAGAGCATCTCCAAGCAGTCAGAATTCTCTAAATATGGGGAGCTGCTTACCCACCAAGGTGCTAGGGGGGCACCCATTTGCTGACCTGGCGAAATGGAGTACAGCCCACCAGGATCTAAATGTCCACCTATGTACAGACAGAAAAATAAGAAGTAAATTAAATCTGGATTATAAATCCCAGGACTATGCAAGAAGAGAAGGTGAAAAGCAATGCCACAAATTAAAGGTTGCCATTGATATAGAAGCACGGGCAAAGAGACACTTCAATCATCTATAACATGGAGGGTGTGGTTCATAACTTTACAATTGGAGTTCTCATTGCTTCCAACCCTTATTGGTAAGTCAAAAACCGAAGAGCAAAAATCCGATTTGCTGATAAATAAAAGAAGGACCAGCATGGGATGGTTCAGGGACTCTGGCTGGAGAAGGGTAGTGACCACTCTTGCCGACAATGTCCTTCCTTATCAAGCGGTTTTATCCATTAATTAAAGAGTAGTAGCCAAACGTGACACCAAGGCAACGAAAATGGCATGATACTAAATGCAATAACTCACCACGGGGAACATTCCCGGGGCGAAACTCTTACTTTGTGCAGTTTGGACTTTAATAATATCATTTGGCGATGAACTATGCTTTTCTAGATTGTCATGCAGGTTTAAGAGGAGTAAAATCATTTTGGGGTTCAGATTTTACAACATGCTTCTCTGGGGCACTGGTATTCCAGGCCAAACATGGGACGACTACCTCGAATGAATGAAAAAAGTGAAATGAAACTATGTGGCTATCTGATAAAATGCAGACCCTCTGCAATAGATGTAGTAACAAACAACCTGTGTTATATAACCAGCTGCATGCTGCCTCAGAAATTAATCATTTAAAAGCTTCAAAGCAATGAAGCTCGCTGTTTCTGACAAGTACAATTTATTCGAACAGCCATTAATTTAAAAGGAGCGCGTGAAGTTCACTCAGGCGTGCCAGGGAGGTCAGTCTCAACACTGACCTGTATTTGAATCCCTCGTTGTGTTCCATGGGACTCGCATAGTTTTAAGGGATGTGACAGACGTGTATACCAGAAAGCAAAGACGAGGGAAATGCTGCATGGCTGCTCAGTCAATGGTATTTTTATTAGGTACTGTCACAGTAAAGAAACCGGACACCCCACTCTGATCTTAGCGAGACAAAGAAAGCCTTTCTCTCAGTGGTTAACTTGTTAAACAAGCATTGGCCACAATATGTGGTGGGGGAGAAGCGTGAGTGGTGCGTGCGCATGCACGGCGGCAGCAAAAGTGAAAGCCACTGCGCATGTAAGGGTTGAAAGCCAGATGGCGTAAGGCGCGCACCTGCGCACATGCACTCAAGCTCTAGGCTCATGGCAGCATTTTCTGAAGCCCCCTTACTAAAAGTCTCGAGAGCAACGCATGAGCACTGGCTCAGCGAGACCTAAAAATACACATCATTATCTTAACCCATAAGCACCATCCGAGTGTTCATAAAAAAGGATTCAACATCCTCTATGCTAATGTCATCCGGAGAAGTTCTAACTGGTTGTACGACGGAACAACGCAGGGAAATACATTGCATGCCTTAACCACGCATTTTTTACCCTGTGTTTTTTACATTGCTTATGCTTTTACAACGTATGCCATTATCACACATTATTTATTTATATAAAAATAATGTATTGTGAGGGGGAGATTGGTAAAGGGCATGCATTGTAAAAACAGACATGTGGTAAAAACATGGATGCAAAAAAAATACATGGTAAAGACAAACGTGGTAAAAATCTCATTGTAAAGGCGGTTTCCCATTCTAACTAATATGAAACCTTGACAAGAGAACTTTCAGCGTAGTAACAGACTAATGATCACATTAGAAGAGACCTTAACAAACACTGCAAATCATAGGAAGAGGGGAAAGTTCATTGACAGCTCAGTAATCCTACCAGTGGAAATAAAACTATTACACATAACTTGACTGGGCTCTGCAGAGCCTGTGGAGAGAAGATGTACACGGGGGAACCAGCCGAGACTGAAAGAAATGGCATCCCTCTTGTCCAACGTTGTGTTTTACAGGAAAATCTGGCAGAACTAAAACACATTAGCAAACATTTCTGCACATCATATAAAGTTTGGGGCAACTGCAATTATGTACATTTAGCCAATATATGTGTATTCTTAGATAAAATAAAACATTAATCCTCATTATTAGTGCATGTAGGAAGCTGGCTTTTTTATGTCGAGTACCAAAATGAGGTACATTATGTAGAAAGTCCAGACAACCCTCATTAACTTACATGGTTTAAATTAAAAATTCCAAATGCGGTCTTTGTGGTAGTGTGGGTGAGCAGTTTAGGCTTACCAGAAGGTAGTGCTAAGCATTTGTTGCACATACACAGTCCATAAATTAGACACACAAGAAGAAACTCAAGACTGACTTAAATAAGATGTGAATATAATTTCAGACACCAAGATTATCGGACTCAGGTAAATTAGAAGTTATTAATTTTTACAGTAACAACAGTACAAAATGACAGCAGTCGAATTTGAGGCATGAGCCTTGTCATACATGGATTTGCAGGAATTTATCTTTTAAATCTAAATCGATTGTAGAAAACAAACCTACAACTATTGCACACACTTGTAGTAAAAGGTTATCCTCATTTATTCAGCACATTCCCAGTTATGATATTAAAGTCCAGAAAACAAAAAAAGAGATTGGTGGACTGCGTGAACTATTTCATTCACTGTTAATTACTCTCTGCTGCACTTCAGTTCATAGTTCTTTTGTCCACCCCATGCCATCTCAGGCAGGAACCAGTCATTGCTACTATCCAGATTGAAGGGTATGAGGTCTGAAACACTTCTTAAGTTGCTATCTCAGGGGAACAGCTGTACTGTCTTCAGTAGAAAGTGCAGGTAACAAACCATGTTGGTTTCTTAGGGAGAGTTCATTCAGGATAAGGTATTAAGGCCAGATTAGGAATCAAAAGCTGCCCCACTCCCTTCCAACCCTTTCTATTTATTCCTCGCCTTCCGTGCTGATCTTTGTCCACTCTCTCTATTCTTCTCTCCACTGCCTGCTGCGATTCATTTTAGGGAGTGAAGAAACTCATCTGTAGCACCAACCCTTGGCCTTCACATTTAAATCTCGAAAGGCACTAGACACATCTTTGGACTAGTTGTTGTAACAACACTTGATGATATTGTGAACACTGTTTTGGCATTGTGGTTTACTTGCCAAAAACGAAAATGATGAACATTATTGAATTTTTTAAAAGTATTGCATTATCAGAAGTACATTTCAAAGGTGTGCCATTGGCTTTGTCACCGCTATTTGTTGCTGTTTTCACTCGCATTATTATAGTACAGATTGGGTCAATGGAAACAGAGGTTTACGTCCATGTGTGCACATTCATCTCATGAATATTCTTTGTCAAGGTTTGTGAACCTAGCACGGTAGACATGGGTGAAAGAAACTACCAGCAATGTTGTGTTCTTCTTAACATTAAACAGATGACACAACTACATTTTTCACTATTTGCTTATCACTAGTCTGTTTCGAAACAGGCCTTATGTAAATTCATTTGTTGCCACCCTTTCCGCCTTGGCCTAGGCCATATCTGAAGCTTTTAGGGTAAACTGGTGTAGTGACTAATTTTACATCCCGACCTGTTGCGTGCTCCAAACGTCACCATATGAAACAGAGGCTAAGCTGAGTGTAGCTTCTCGTAGCGCTACAATTTCAAAGTAATCGAAAGATGACACAAGGCTCTACAAAAAACCTCAATAAAATCACCACAGGTGACCGGGTACCAGCGCAGCCCACGCAGATGTATGGCAGACTTTAATAACCCGTAGACGCCAAAATATAATCACAATCCACTTCAATAAAGAACAGCACTGCATCGTGGCTCACTACAGAGAGCAGCATCAGGTCTCATCAAACAAACTAAGCGCAGCGAAAAGCAAGGAAGGGCCCTGGAACACGTGTCGTACTGTTGTACCGGCGGTCTCAGGGGCCAAAGAGCCACATGAAAAGCTAGTCCTTCTGCTCAATGCACACAGTACCCGGCATCCACTGCAGGGGCTTGGTGGTTTTTACATACACTTCAGGTAGTTTAAGAGACAAGGGTGCCCCATAAAATGAACCTGGGGTTGAAGCGTATTTAAGGAAAACAATGGTTCAATGGTGGCCTGAATAGGTCCTAAGAAACTGGAGCGTTTAGTTAAGTCACGCTTGGGAGCAGAATATGTAGGGAAACAGAGAAAATCATTTATTTTCAATTCTTAACATGTCGGAAGGCGTTTCACGTGCTCACATGAGTGACAAGGTGCATAACGTGACATAAGTGAACAAAGTGAGACAGAACGAAGTGTCACATAACAACAAGGTGTAGTCCACAAAACTATATACAATGGGGTGGGGGCATTTCCTTGGATGGGTCGACGACGTTTTGATCTTTAATAATTTTAGATTATCTTCAGGACTGGGGAGCTTCCTGAAATGTTATATCTATCGTGTGTCCAAGCTTTAGGGCACGAGAGAAACTGCAGTCTTGAAAGTACTAGTTTCAGGGATTTAATTCATTTTGCCATTTTAACAAGTGGGTTTCGGAATGGAGCTCGGCGTGGGAGAGTTAATATGGTCACAGGTTAGTTTTGTCCTCATTCATTGGTTTTCATTGTTCTCATTTGTAGTAACGGAGCCACCCGGCCCGCACACGTACGCACACACGCACGCATACGCCTCAGGGGCGGGGTAGCCCCTGAGTATAAATAAACGGCCGGAAGACCGCTCGTGGTCTTTGGCCCTAACCATCAGACAGTGTGTGCGTGCTTCTTTGCTAGTCATAGTTAGGCCCCACTTTGCGGCCTAGGCATCCCTTGCCCCCGTGTCTCCGGACACTACACTGGCGACGAGGCGGTCTCTGTCACCCGCGCCTCGCCACACAGCGGTGCCAGTCATCCTGCGCACACATGTACGCCCGGGCCCCGGCGTTGGCACTGCCACGTGTGAACATTACTCTGGACTGCACCAGGCCGTGGTGCACCAGGTGAGCTCGCGCCTCTCCGAGGCCGCGGTCTGCAGCCCGCTGCTCTGCCTACTCTCCAGAAGCCCGCCGGCGCTTACGCCTGCGCCCACGCTCCTGCGCGGCGTGCAGTTACCTGTTGCCTCGGTGTGCGCTTCTCCCTCTGCCGCCGGCGCTTCGGGGGGTAATCTTCGGCCCTCGCGCCCTGTCCTCAGCGGCCGCGCTGGTAGCTTCGGCTCGCGCATGCGCACACCGCACCAGTTCGCGTAAGCCCTGACTCAGCTCACGCATCAGGCGGACGGACGGTGTGAAGAGCCCTGCGTTTGCTCACGCATCGGGCGGACGGCATATTTCACTCGGGGGTGTGTTCGGCCCTCATTCACGATGCGATCCCTGCGCACCTAAGGCCACGTTTGCTGCCTCAGACATCGGAACCACGCCCCTGGCGATCCTGCTCCATTGGGCCTGCACCTGTTCATTTCACACGGCCTGGGTACCCGGCGCTGCCTCCCCTGTCACGTGGGACCTGCTCCTCACCGTGCCTGCTCATCTAGGCCTGTCCTGGCCTTGCTCTGCGTGCTCTTCCACGTGCTCCCGCTTCTGCAACCATGAGCCTGCAGCAGGCTGATGGCGGTGCCACAGCTGCGACTCTTGCACAGAACCAATCGCCTGCTCCAACTGGTCCTCCGGCCACGGTGCCGCCCCTAGTTGCTGGTCCTGCTCATGGCGCTGCAGCAGCCGCTGCGCCGACCCCCCCCGGGCATGGCCTCGCAGCACCACTTCCTCCGTTTAGCGAACTTGCAGATCCCCCCACGGCTGCGTCAAGATGGCGTCTGTGGATCGGGAGGTTGGAGCACTACTTTGTCGGCGTCCGTGAGACTGATGGCCAGGTTAAACGCTCTTTGCTCATGTGCTATGGCGGTGATGAGCTATATGAACTCTTCGAGACGCTACCGGATCGGGGTGGCGACCATGACTACGATGCCGCGGTAAGAGCGTTGAACCTGTACTTCGACCCCAGGGTGAACCCTGACTACGAGTGGTTTAAGCTGCGCCAGGCTAGGCAGGGCGAGACGGAACCCATTGACTCTTTCTATGCCCGACTACGGAAGCTAGCTCTGGCCTGCGAACTCCCGGACCAACGCCAAGAGATACGTGCGCAACTGATCCAAGGGTGCCGGTCGGTGCAACTCAGACGCCTCATCCTTAGGCAGCCACGGATCTCCCTAGATGAAATCCTCGTCCTTGCGCGCTCGCATGAGCTGTCTAACGCCAGAGCTGACGAGATGCAGGCAGCTCTCGACCGACCCAGCGCGCCTATGAAGATCCCTCATATCAAAGAAGAACATGTGGACGCCATTAGGCGCCGGCCACAACCCCAGAAGGGGACCTCCCAAGCTTCTTCCCGGAATTCCTGTGGAAACTGCGGTATGGAACATCCTGCCGGAGGAAAATGCTTTGCAAGAGGAAAAGTCTGCTCCAACTGCGGGAAAATGAACCATTTCGCGAAGGTGTGCCGCAGTAGCGGTAACCGCCGCCTCAATTTGAGCGGGAAAAGCCCTGCACAGGCTGTGCGGCAACTCTCTCTGGATGATCCAGGCCCGTGCAGCGATGCCTCCAGGTCGGCATTCCGCCTTGATGACGATGACGATGACGTTTTCTTTGTCTCCTTTGTGGGGAGAGAAGGCTCCAGAAGAAGACCACCCCAGGTGTGCGAAATCTCCATTGCCGGCTCACCAGTGCAGGCACTCATCGACACCGGGGCGTCGGTGAATGTGATGGACAGCACACAATACGAACTACTGTCACCACGCCCACCACTGTCACCTTCAAACACCAAAATCTATACCTACGATAGCGACGACCCACTTCCCCTGAGAGGAGTGATCGAGGTGACAGCCGCTTGCAATGATCAACGAGTCAAGACCAAGTTCCATGTTACCGGAGGCAGGCGTGGCACGCTTCTGAGCTGCAACACGGCCGAGCACTTGCAATTAGTATTCTTCGCACGACAGGTGCATGAGCTGCACGCGGACGCAATGCTGCGGGACTTCCCAACCCTGTTCAAGGGACTCGGCTGCCTAAAAGGAAAAACGTTCAAGCTACACGTGGACCCAACGATCCGGCCCACTGCCCTCAGACACCGACGAGTACCGTTTCACCTGCGGCCGCAAGTGGAGGAAGAACTGCGCAAACTCGAGGAGCTGGGGGTGATCGAAAAGGTGTCGGGCCCGACACCGTGGGTGTCGCCGCTGGTAATCGCCCCGAAACCGAAACAGCCAGGCGCTATACGCCTGTTGTGTGGACATGCGTCTTCCGAACAAAGCAGTGAAAAGGGAAAGGCACTTGACGCCAACTATGGACGACATCGTAGCAGACCTCAACGGCGCTCGCTGGTTCTCTAAACTGGACCTCAACGCCGGATATCACCAGCTTGAGCTTCACCCGGACAGTCGCAACATCACGACTTTTTCCACTCATGTCGGACTCCGGAGGTATAAACGTCTGAGCTTCGGGGTGTCGTCGGCTGCCGAAGTCTTTCAAAACGCCATCAGGGAGACACTCTCAGGTTTAACAGGAGTCATAAACCTGAGCGACGATATCCTTGTCTTCTCCAAAACCTTGGAAGAACACCACGTCCACCTCCGAGCCACATTGCAACGCCTCGCCGATCACGGCCTCACCCTCCATAGGGATAAGTGCTCCTTCTACAGAGAATCCGTGGATTTCTTCGGCTATATCTTTTCCAGGGAGGGACTTCAGGTCGATCCGAAGAAAGCGGAAGCCATCCGAACTGCTCCCAAACCCACGTCAGCCACTGAGGTCAGAAGTTTCCTGGGGATGGCCACTTATTGTGGCCGCTTCATCCCTGGATTGGCGTCCCTCTCCAAGCCACTACGTGCCCTCACCAAGTCGGGCCAACCGTGGGCATGGACCGCCAAGGAAGACGAAGCCTTCTCGGCAATCAAGGCTGCTCTAATCAATGACAAGGTCATGGCTTACTTCAGACCACACCGGCGCACGGAAGTCGTTGTGGACGCAAGCCCCGTTGGTCTGGGGGCTGTCCTTATGCAAGAGACTGAAGCACACGAATGGGTACAGACAGCATACGCTAGCAGAGCACTGACTGCGACGGAGATGCGGTATGCCCAAATTGAACGTGAAGCGCTGGCCATCAAATGGGCTTGCCAGCACTTTCACCTCTACCTATATGGGCACGAGTTCAAAGTAGTATCCGATCACAAACCCCTCGTGCCTCTATTTGCTGGAACAGCCAGGCTTGCTCCACCCAGGATCGAGAGATGGGCCGTCCAACTCCAAGCATACCGTTTCGAAGTCATATACCGGCCTGGAGCCGACAATCCCGCGGATTTCCTATCAAGGCACCTCGGCACCGCCGACTCGGCTCAAGCAACGGGCGACGTGGAGGACGTCGAGGAGTATGTGCAGATGATCTCTCGAGAGGCCTGCCCGGTAGCCCTGACACTGGAAGATATTGGAAAAGCCACAGATGAGGACGAGTGTCTCCTCAAAGTGAAAGCCACACTGTCAAATAGGAGCTGGAAGCACTTCCTGGATGGAGTCAGCGCCCTTACACCTCAGGAACAGCTGTCAAGACAACAACTTTGGAGGGCTCAGAGTGAGCTGAGTGTCGGACCCCACGGAGTGATCCTCCGAGGAACGGCGATCGTGATACCCGCAAGGCTACAGGAAGAGGTCGTACGTCTAGCCCACCAAGGACACCAAGGCGTGTCAAAGACCAAAGGACGCCTGCGCAGCAAAGTATGGTTCCCCGGCATAGACGCAGCGGTAGAGAAAGTAGTTGGCAACTGTCATTCGTGCACCATCACAGGCCGAGAACCAGCGCCCCACCCCGTGATCACCGAGGACCCCTGTCGGGAGCCATGGTCAAAAGTTAGTGTGGACTTCGGATCCTTCCCGGATGGGCGGCATACCCTCGTCTTAATTGACTCCTACTCCCGTTTTCCCATCGTGGAAGTCGTACCCTCCACAGCGTTCACTCACGTGAAGAAAGCCCTGGAGAAAGTATTCGCCATGGTGGGCCTGCCAGAAGAGATGAGATCAGACAATGGCCCTCCCTTTCAGGGAAGAGAGTTCCAGGCATACCTAGCCGCCCGGGGCATCCACCACAGAAAGATCACTCCGCAATGGCCCCAGGCAAACGGGGAAGTCGAGAGGTTTATGAGGACCCTAAACCGCGCGCTACAAATTGGAGCGGAAAGAAAGGAGGATGCAGAAGAGTGCCTGTCACAGTTCCTCAGCGGATACCGACAAACGCCCCACTCGACCACACGCTGCGCCCCGGCACACCTGGTGTTCAAGAAGGTACCAAGAGACTGCGTGCCAGCTACACCTGCCTGGTGTCCTCCAGAGATGAATCAGGAAGCCACTCAAGAACGACGAAAGCGCACGAACGACAAAGCCAGTCGGACCAGAAAGGCCCAGACCAGGTCATTGGTAGTTGGCGACAAAGTGGTCCTCAAGAACAGACACAGACATTCAAAATACGACCCAGCATTTGAACCTGAAGTGTGGGAGATCGTGAACGTACATGGCACCATGGTATCCGCATCCAGGGGCACAAGAGCCGTGACCAGGAACGTGTCGTGGTTCAAGCGTGTCTCTCGTGATAGTGGAAACACCGACTCTGCATCTGAAAGTGCTGAAGACGGGGACCAGGAGCCGGTGCATGAGGAGTCACCCACGGCCCCACGAGAAGAGGAAAGACCGACTCCACCAAGACTCGAGCCGGACAACACCATCAGTCCCGAAAGCACCTCGAGTGACATTCAACATCGTCCTGAGCGACCAGCGGAGGTGGAAGGTTTGGAAAGTCATCGAAGCCAAAGATACCACCTGCGACCAAATCCAACTCCCAGTCAAAGGCTAAAGGATTATGCATGGACTATGAACTGATTAGAGGCAATTCATGGCCGGGACTATTGATCTGTAAGTTTGGAGGGATGTAGTAACGGAGCCACCCGGCCCGCACACGTACGCACACACGCACGCATACGCCTCAGGGGCGGGGTAGCCCCTGAGTATAAATAAACGGCCGGAAGACCGCTCGTGGTCTTTGGCCCTAACCATCAGACAGTGTGTGCGTGCTTCTTTGCTAGTCATAGTTAGGCCCCACTTTGCGGCCTAGGCATCCCTTGCCCCCGTGTCTCCGGACACTACATCATTCATGTGGTTTTCGAAGCAAGCGGGTCAAAACGAGTTCAATCTCCGTTAAAAACAGGGTCCTATTTGTAGTGTTGCCGGGCGTTAATCTCTGTAGTCCGTAGCCGAGATTGGGGGTCTGAGTTCCTCGCTGTTCTCGCGTCCCGTAGACGCCAAAATATAATCACAGTCCACTTCAATAAAGAACAGCACTGCATCGTGGCCCACTACAGAGAGCAGCATCCTGTCTCATCAAACAAACTAAGCGCAGCGAAAAGCAAGGAAGGGCCCTGGAACACGCGTCGTGCTGTTGTACCGACGGTCTCAGGGGCCAAAGAGCCACATGAAAAGCTAGCCCTTCTGCTCAATGCACACAGTACCCGGCATCCACTGCAGGGGCTTGGCGGCTTTTACATCCACTTCAGGCTTCTCTAATGAACTGTGAAGCAGGTTTATGGGACGGGGGGCGGGTGGGGGGCATTTTTCTTCGCCAGCCCCTCTGCTTTGGCTTAGCTGCCGAGAGGCGGAGACCCCGGGACCCCTCTGTGAACCGATTAGCCGCCGCTCTCTCCGCCTTCCTCGTACAGCGGCACTCGGGTTGGCTTTTTACCAATCTGCGCACACAGCTGGGGCACTGCCACAAAGCAGGCTCTTGTGACACCGTCCCTAGTGTGTGTGCGCTCTGGCACGTGCACAGAGCCCTCGCGCCCCCTCCCCCTACGCACTGACCGCTGCACCTGTCAAACACGAATCAGGAACCATTGCATTGTCCAGCCCTACACGGCTCGCACGAGGTGAGAACTGAAAGACAGGGAGTTAAACGCGTAAAATAGAAAGGCATATGCCTAACCCGTATTCACATGTTTGTCAACTACTGTGAACGGCTGTTTCAAGCGCTGTATAATAAGCATTTAGAGGGCGGCTACGATGTGAACATTCTGCTGCGAGAGAAATAAAAAATCCATTTAAGCTTAATTAAAATAACAATGTTTAACATTGACATTTTAACTCCGAGGCGGGTCCCCGTGGACGCCTCCTCATTTGAAGCCAGCACTGACAAAGCCAAGTGTTTGGTATCTGAATAGTGAACATGTTCTACACCATGGGTAGTCGCAAACATTTTCTTAGAGAGCCCAAAGATTTAGTCTGTGGTCTGAGGGAGAGTGGCACGGATACCAGAAGGGTGGTGGTCAGGGGATGAGAATAGTAAAGTTAGGAGAAGGGCAGAGCTTTAAGAGGGCCGGGTCCTGCCAGTGCTCAGCACCAGCAGTTCTAAAAAGCAGGTGCTGAGAGGGTCCCTATCGGGCTCTCCATTTTTGCCCTCACACTCCGGGTGGGAAAAAAAATCTTAACTCTGCAGCAGAACCATCCTTCGCTGCCTTTGATGTAACTTCAAAGAGACTAGTTCTAATTCTTTCACAGTCTCATCATTTCAGAACTGAAGCATTTGCAATATTCTATACAACGAAGCCATAGTGATAATAACCATTGACAGCCAATAGTCCTGGCTTGTTGTAGGTTTAATGTTACATATATTATTTATATGCATGCAACAGAAGCAGCAAAATACCAGTCGGACGGCACACAATGCTAAGCACAGATTTTTTGTTTCCGTGTTAAGCCACGCCCTTAGTTACATCGACCACGCCCCGTTGGGAGGGCCCGCCTGTTTTTTCATCCCACTTGAAGCCCTGGGTACGGATCAAGATTAGGAGTAGGATGGGTTTGGGGAAAGTGTACATGTACATCTAGTGGCTAAATTGCACAATGTGAAACCACAAAATCTGAGATCAATCCCAGCTTCCCCAATTTACTAAATTGACAATTGTTTTATTTGACTTTACCTCCTTTTTCTTCATTATCACACATGAGAACTCAGACAATTGACTTCAGGACCAGCACTGTACACATTTTCCTGTGTTTCATTTAATCAACAACAATGTTGCCCATGAACAACAGCAATATAGGCCACCCAGAGGGTTCACAAATGGTTTGCCTCTTATTTCTTCACCATTGGAATGGACGTCAGGGTGGGGCGGGAAACAATATGAATGCTTCTAAATTCATGTTTGAAACCTATCACTTTAAACAAAATACTTCTCAATGCACTGATATTATCTGATGTACTAAGGTGAAACGCCTCTGCATGTTGATAAAATAAACTTTTTGAATTTTAAAGATACTTTATCATATTATTACATGTTTTCTGCAAAATGGCTTTAAAATGAAGGTGTTCCTTAAGTCAAGCAGTGCAGGGCACCCTGCTTAACTACAATTAACCTATAAATGCTTGACCGTTTACTTAATATCTTTTAATGTTAGTGCTGAGTGGAGTAAATAGCAGCCCAATGAAATGAAATGAAATGAAATGAAAAAGAAATTTCTAAAGCGCACTGCGGCCAAGCGGCTTCCTGGCGCTGAGGAGCACAACAGATTCTACAGAGGGTCCCATGAGAGGTTAGTCGGGAAAAGCCTGAAGAAAAAGAAAAGTTTTAAGGGCTTTGCGGAAGTGGGAAAAGATGGGAATAGAGCGGATGGAGAGAGGGAGATTGTTCCAGATCTGGGGGGCCAGGACAGAGAAGCGGGTGCCCCCGGTTCGGGATTTACGGAAGCGGGGGACATGAAGAAGAGAAAGAGAAGAAGAGCGGAGAGAGCGACTGGGAGCGTGAGAGGAGATAAGAGAGTTGATGAAAAGCGGGGCAGAACGAGCGTGCGCTCGGAAAGCCAGACATGCTAATTTGAACCGGGACCTGAAAAGAACCGGGAGCCAATGGAGGGATTTGAGGGCTGGGGTAATGTGGGAGGATTTGGGAAGACAAAGAATAAGACGGGCCGCCTGGTTTTGGATGGCCTGGAGACGGCGAGTTTCGTAGGCAGGGATGCCTACGTACAGGCCGTTGCCATAATCCAGGCGGGATGTAATAAGGGCCGTAATGATGGTTTTGAGGGCATCAGCAGAAAAAAAACGAGATCTTACGAATGAGGCGGAGGGAAGAAAAACAAGAAGACACAACGGAGCTGATTTGGGCGTGGATGGATAGATCATTACTGATCTTGATACCCAAAGTCCGGACTGAGGGGACGGGAGAGGGGGGGGACCAAAAGAAAGGGGCCAATGGGCAGAGGACCAGGGATTAGATGAGCCGCCGGTAAGGACAAGCTCGGTTTTATCGGGGTTGAGCTTCAAATGATTGAAGCTCATCCACTGGGAGATAAAAAGAAGAGTGGAACAGAATTTAGGAAGTGAGTCAGCTGGGGAGGAAAGATCGAAGACGAGCTGGAGGTCGTCGGCGTAGTTATACACGGAGACCCCCAGCTCGAGAAGAGAAGAGATAAGGGACGGATGTAGAGATTGAAGAGGAGAGGGGAAAGGGAAGAGCCCTGAGGGACCCCACAGGTAACCGGGAGTGGGGGAGCAGAAAAATCAGAAAGATGGACTGCCTGTGACCTGCCTTGGAGGAAGGACGCGATCCAGGAGAAGGCAGTGCCTTGGATGCCCGCTGCGCTGACACGGTCGAGAAGGATGGCATGATCGACAGTATCAAACGCAGCGGACAAGTCCAAAAGGACCAAGGCCTGGGGGAGGTTGTTATCGGCCTTGCCCTTAAGTTCATCAAGGACCGCGAGGACCACTCCCTCAGTGGAGTGGCCAGGACGAAAACCCGCCTGGTGGGAGGCCAGAAGATGATTCTCCTCAATGTAGGCGGAGAGGCAGGATGTTACATAACTTTCAAGAATCTTCCCTAGGTAGGGGAGAAGGGAAATCGGCCTGAAGTTAGCTGGGAGAGAGGGATCAAGACCGGCCTTTTTCAAAATAGGAAAAACAATAGCAGATTTAAAAGAGGGGGGAACACAACCAGAGACCAAAGAAGTGTTAAGAAAAGTGAGGGGGGGGGCCAGACAGCTAGTGTAAAGAGTTCTGCAGATCCGTGCAGGGGCACAGTCTGCAGGAGAGCCCGACTTGACCTTGACCAGCAGGTCAAGGAAAAGCTCAGGAGAGATGGGTTCGAAATGATCCAAAACAGAAGAAGAGAGGTGAGAATGATCAGGCAGAGCAGGAGGGGACACAATGGGAATATTGGCTTTAATGGTGATGATTTTATTGATAAAATAGTCATTCAAAGAGTGACAGAGAGATTGAGAAGGGGCAGGGGAGAGAGAAGCACGATGGGAGGTAGCAAGACTGTGAACAAGTGCAAAAATCTCACGGGACTTATTGGCTGACAAGGCCACCCGCTCATTGAAGTATTTGGATTTGGCCGCTAAAATGGCTTTTTTGTAGGTATTGAGGAGGGCTTTGTATTTAAGACGGAGAGTAGGGCAGTAGTTGCGACGCCAATGACGCTCCGAGCGCCTGAGCTCTAATTTCAGGGATTTAAGGTCACTCGAAAACCACTTGTGAGCGTCATGGGGGCGGGCCGATTTAATTTTTTTGAGAGGAGCGACCTGGTCGCAAGCAGAAGAGAGCCAGGTGTTAATGGCAAGGGCCTGACTTTCCAAAGATAGATGGGACAGGGTAGGAGCGGAAGAAGACAATAGAGATGAAAGGTTATTAAGATCAGTCTTGTTCCAGCCACGGGCCAAGATGTTTTTAGGCAGGGGAGCTTTCTCAACATGACCTAGATGAATAGAAAAAGAGATCATGGAGTGGTCCGACCAAACACAAGGTAAAATAGAAGTGGGCGAGAGTTGACAGCGTAAGGACCAAATTTGGTCTAAAATGTGACCATGAATGTGGGTAGGGGCCAAAACATGAGGTAAAAAATTAAAACACTGAAGGGTGGCAGAAAAATCTTTGGAAGAAGAATCTTCCCTCGGATCACCCGGCCAAAAATTGAAGTCACCGAGCAGGAGCAGCGAGGAATTATTTACCGCCAAAGTGGCCAGAAGATCCTGCAAGGTGGAAACAAATGAAGGCATGCTTTGGGGTGGGCGGTACACAAGGACCACCGTGAGGGGTACCGGCAGGTTGAGAGAGCGCGCCACCAAGAAGTCAACACTGGATATGCGGGGATGCGGAAGCAGCTGAAATTTCATAGAAGAGCGAATTATCATCGCCACACCCCCTCCAGTTTTTCCGTCAGGGCGGTCAGCACGAAGGGCATAGTGGGTACTAGGAAGAATAGCAAGAAGGTCAGGGAGTGAGTCAGAGGAAAACCAGGTTTCGGTGAGGAAAAGAAAATCTGGGGAGTCGGTATCCAAGAGGTTGAAAAGGGCAGTTTGATTTTTGGTGGCGGAACGGGTATTAAGAAGGATAGCAGAGGCGGCTGGGGGACCAGAAATGATGCCAGTGACAGAGGGCGTAGAAGAGGTGGGAGGAGAAGAAATGGGAGAAGCCAGGGAGGGACAGGGAAGGTGGGGAGCATAAATACCATGCGAGGAAAGGTGTTGAACTACAGTAGGAGCGAGAGGAGCAGAGACCGAAAGGGAGAGTAGCTGGGCAGAGGTGTACGACAAGGGAAGGGCAGGATCTAAGGCCCTAGGTCCCGGCCCGTCGCGGACGGGCGCAGACGGGCTTAACTTAGGCGCAACTTCGGCGCGCCTTCGTCGCACCCGCTGCGCTGCCGGGACTGGCCCACCATTATGTGGGGACACATGGGAGGGAGTGGCTAGGGGGGAGGGGCCCAAACGCTGCAACGCTGACCCAGAGCCGCCCAAGATGGAGTCTCGCCCGTCTCAAGAGACGATCAGCGGGAGGCGCTCTGGGTGGCGTGCAGAAGGGAAAGAATGGAGGCTGCTAAAAGTGGTTTGCTGCCGTGCGCGGAAGTCCAGAGCGCAGCTGGTGGCAGAACAAGCGCTGACCAGGAAGGTAAGGGCTTTAAAAGAAGCGTTGCTCCCGGCGAAGCCTCGGGAGTTCTGAAGACTGATGTGTGAAGGCGCGATGACCAGCGAGCGCCTGAAGTACTAGTCTTGGGGGGAGGGGCCCAAACGCTGCAACGCTGACCCAGAGCCGCCCAAGATGGAGTCTCGCCCGTCTCAAGAGACGATCAGCGGGAGGCGCTCTGGGTGGCGTGCAGAAGGGAAAGAATGGAGGCTGCTAAAAGTGGTTTGCTGCCGTGCGCGGAAGTCCAGAGCGCAGCTGGTGGCAGAACAAGCGCTGACCAGGAAGGTAAGGGCTTTAAAAGAAGCGTTGCTCCCGGCGAAGCCTCGGGAGTTCTGAAGACTGATGTGTGAAGGCGCGATGACCAGCGAGCGCCTGAAGTACTAGTCTTGGGGGGAGGGGCCCAAACGCTGCAACGCTGACCCAGAGCCGCCCAAGATGGAGTCTCGCCCGTCTCAAGAGACGATCAGCGGGAGGCGCTCTGGGTGGCGTGCAGAAGGGAAAGAATGGAGGCTGCTAAAAGTGGTTTGCTGCCGTGCGCGGAAGTCCAGAGCGCAGCTGGTGGCAGAACAAGCGCTGACCAGGAAGGTAAGGGCTTTAAAAGAAGCGTTGCTCCCGGCGAAGCCTCGGGAGTTCTGAAGACTGATGTGTGTTGCTGTTGACCAGGGGGACGACTGTGAAGGTCAGGAGGGCTGCATACAGCCCCCTGGCTGTACTTGGAGCATCACTGTCATGTGCAAACCTGCACTAAAACAATGCAGGTCCAGTCTGGGCAGTAGCATGACAAGTTTACCTAGCACAAAGAAACGCTGTAGGGCAGCAACAGTAACAAGTTCACCAACTCTGCACATTGTGTATTTGGGGGCAGAGTGGGTGTGTAGTTTAATGTACAAATAACGTATATTATTGTACAAATATGTTGCTCATAAATCCAACAGTTGTGAATTAAAAGTTCTTTTATTCCATCAGTGATCAATGTAGAGACACAGCCCACAATACGGAACACAAGAACTTGACTCGGTGACCAACAGAATAATATTGAACTATTGCTTCATATTACCCAATGTGACTTTGAAACAAATACTAGATCTGTCTTGCAAAAGTAAAATCGGCTGAAAGTACCGGAATGAAACACGTGTGGACTGTGGCTTTACATTGATCACTTGATCAAATAAAATTAACTTAGAAATCACAACTATTGGGTTTAGCAAATATATGTGATACATGCCGGTGAATATCTAATGTTTGTGATGGTGTGGGTCAGGCTTAAAAACAATGGACGGAATGCTGAACAAATCAAACTTTCACCCCCAGTCACAGTTCTAGGTTTAATCCATAGTGTATTTCGTTTACCACAGCACCTCAGTTTGGACCCAGCCATATACAAATCAGTCTTGACACTGCTCCCAAATGGCTGGAAAAAACATCAGGTAACGTGGAGAAGTTTTAATGATCAAATATCATGATGTATCAGGAAGTGATGTCACACAACCCATCACACCAATTAAATAATTTCAGGAGGAGGCCACATTGGTGTAAAATAACTCAAATTAACTCAGAACAGAACTATTAATTTATCTCTCATTTGAGTGTAGTTTGATGCAATGTAGGCACTTTCTAAATGCTACCTATATATGTCTATACACACACACACACACACACACACACACAAACCACACACGATTGTACATGGATATAGCTACCAACAGCTATTTTTATTCCTCAAATGGGTGTGGGTGGTAGGCAATGAGAGTGAAGCTAAGAGCTGCATGATGACACCGAATACAGAGGTCAAAACCACCTTCCTGTGCTGATATCTACTCATCTAAACTGTGTTGTGTATCTCTCCCTCTGTCCCATGGACCAGCAGCTGTGTGTAGGGGGTATGGGGATGGGGCGATGGTCGAAGAGATGCCCTGGCTGGATATATGGCTTTCCACTAACTACCTTTTTCATATTTTCATAATCACACTCAATATATTTCAACTGGGTGTCCTTCCAGCATCCATTCACCTATTTGTTTTAAAGCCGTCTCCCCCGGTCTTCTGCTCCTGCTCTGATAATGGGAACAGTGCAAGTCATCATGGGTCACAGTCCTTGAAAATAGGTAAATCTCTCTTGGCTCCCACCATGACTTACAGGGGACACTGTGGATGGCAGCATCCCAGTATAACTTCACCATTAACCTTGGGTTCTTGGAGACCCTAGGAATCATAAGACTACAGAGAAGGCAGCACACCATTACTGGCTATTTCACAGCCTTTATGGGTCTATGGTCATCTGCAAAAGGTTACAGATAATTGTTTGGGTTTCCATCACTTCCCTCTTCTTGACTCCCAAATGAGGCAGGAGAGGTCGCTGTTTCCGCATGTGACGCCATCACAGCAGGAAAACACCAGCGTAGGCGTTCACTGCCCTGAATCTGCTTGGTGACCTCCGAGTCTCTTCACTCTGGTGCAGATCCGTTTCTTAAAGTCCTAGGCCTTCTTCCAGACCTGCCATGCAACTGCTGTGGCTGTTGGACCGAGGTGCAACAGCGACCAGTCCAGACAACCGGTCTGTGGTCAAGAGCCTTTGCTTCTGTAATGCCCTATTACTTACCGGTAATCTTCATTACTCCTGGTCCCGTTGTCCTTGTCCCATTCCTTAAAGTGGAAATGACCATCTCCACGACAGAAAAAATAGCAGGAGTGTGCTGGGATACCTAAACCCACGCCCTCAAACTGGGAGTACATAAGCTGTACTCTCCCAGAATTCAGCCTGAAATACCAAGCCACCAACCGGAAGGCGGCTGTCCGGGCGTGAGGGAGGCACGTAAGGAATAGGACGAGGACAACGGGACCAAGAGTAATGACTATCACTGGTAAGTAATAGGGCAATACCGCCCGGTCCCTCCAGTCCTTGTCCCATTCCTTAACAAAGTGGAAAATACCAAAGCAAACAACCCGGCCTTCCGGACACCCACCAACACCAGGGACACCACACCGAAAGCAGCACCCAACAGAGGCAAAAGGGAGCCCACAAGAAAAAAGAAAAACACAGGCAGGAACATACAACCAGCCATGTCCCTACCCAATCCAACAGAGCCGAAACAGAGCAGGGGACGACTAGGAAAATCCCAACACAAGGAGCCCAGACAAGGAGCCGCCACCCAAGGGGCAGACAACAGGAACCACCCCACCAGCCACAGAGGAGAACCCAAGAAAGGACCAGGAACAGATTGTAAGAACAGCGACGAGGCCACCACAGACCCAGCGCAAACAGCCAGGGCCGCAACAAGAGGTACACAAGAATCCCAGGCCAAGCCAGAAGGAGGCCCAGAAACCAGAGCCAATCCCCAAGGGAACACTCAGAGGGGCTGAAACAATCGACCCCTCTCCCCCCCGAACAACTAGCAGAAGGGGGCTCAGAAGAAGCAGTAGCACCCACACAGTACAACCATGCCAGGAAGGGCAACCGACCAAGGAGAAAACAGCCAAGGGTGAAGCCCACAGCATCAGGCAGCCGCACTACCAGGGACAAACCAGGTCAAACCTGGCCGAACACCGGAGAGCAGATGAGAATAGGCTGGCGCTTGGCGGCACGGCCTAAGTCCCAGGAACATCACCTGACGACACGAACACAGCAGGAGCAAAGACAGACAGTGAACCCCCCAGAAGAGGGAAGAAAGCGACCCTCCGCTGAACGAACCCACAAAGACCGCACCAAATAGCCAAAGGGAAGGAAGAAGCGGCCAAAGAAGTTCAGCCAAAGCAAGCATTTGCTCCCACAGCCGATTGACCTGCTTTTGAGCTGCCCCTGACCCAAAGCCACCGTAGCCCTATTGGCTAACATTGGACCCCTGCACTCTGCACCCAGCACCCAGACCCCGGTCACCTCAGTGCCGCTGGTGGTGCAATTTGAGTGCCTACCTAGACCTTGCTGAACCTTGGTCCTAACCCCCAAAACACCCACTTATGAGTCGTGTACTTACCTGTGAAACCGATAACCATTTTTGTCCCATAGGAACCAATGTTATGAGCTTTACTACACTTACAATGTCTAAGAATGGACTTAGACACTGTAGGGGTACAAACCTCATGCCACTGTACCCTCGCCTGAGGGACAGTGCACCCTGCTAGAGGGGTGACTTACCTAGGATCCAGACAGTGGGTTGCAGGCATGGCACACATGTATGTGTGCCATGTCGACTCTTCACTTTTCTCTGCACTTAAACATACAGCCTGCAATGGCAGTGTGTGTATGTTAAGGTACGGGGCCTCTAAGGGTGGCACAATAGATGTTGCAGTCCTTAGAGGCCTTCCTCAGTCACAGGGCCCTTGGTACCCCTGGTACCTTTTACCAGAGGCTTACTTTGGTTACCGTTTGGTATTAGCGTGCTTTACAAGTGTTATAAATAAATACTTGTGGACAGAGATGTGCCAACTGTGGGTAGAAAGGTACAGCTTTCGGAAATAATATGCCCTGGGAACCCGATTGGCATTGTCCCAGAGTGCACCAAGTCAAAGTGCATCATGTGTCATGCAAAAAGTGAGGGTAAATCATGCAAAAAGGGGCACTTTCCTACTGTATGCACACACACTTGGACCAACAGGTGCACAAGTGATAACTTTTCTGGCGCACACAACCTTCACACTTCCCAATGCACCCCCACTCCCCGCCCAACTTCTTTCCCTCAAGTCCACCAAACCCAGAAAATAAAAACGCACAAAAACAACCAACCAGATGGATGGGCTGTGGGTTGCTTGGGGTTTTTAAACATATTTGGTGGGCTTGTCCCTTCATTAGACAATACTGGTATGAGATACTAGCCTAGATTCAAGAGGTCTTGGGATATCCCCTTTTAAATACTCTGGAGTTTGCTCTCTTGGGGCATCGTGACTAAACCCTCAAACACAAGACATTTACCAATCGCCCCATACTGTGGCTATGCATGGGAGGAGCTAAGACAGTCGTAGACACGACATGGAAGAAAACGGCGGCCACTTCGATGTCACAATGGCATGCCCGCCTTTGGCAGCCTCTCACTATGGAGATGACCACCTACGTGCTCTTAAAACCACATACATTTTTTATATATTTGAGGTTCATTGGTTCAGTTTCTTTCTACTGGTTTACCATTATTTGCCTATCCTACACACACTACAGCGCTCCAAATTTTCCAGACCCGACATCCAATGGCACTGCTGACTGCCTTCTGGTTACGGGGACATTGATATACTGTCTCTCCGGCCTGCTAGCTCTACCATCACACACCCCTATAGAAATACCCACATCATCACTTATGCTAGTTAAATGTTTTGGGGTACTAGGGGAGAGGGTTGTTAAATGGGATATTGGCTTATACGTATTCGTATTGCACTAACAGTAACACTACATTGGATTGCTTTCCCAGACTTGTGAGACCTATGGCTCCACCCCCCCCCCCCCAGAGTTTTATATAGCGCAAACTTGACCAGAAGGTATTAGAGCACTTTACATGAGCACCAATTGTTAAAGAAGGGTATATTAATTTTGTTAGGCGCAGGAGATTAAGTGATTTGCCCAGAATTACAAGATATTGAGCGTCCATGCCGAGACTAACCCGGTTCCCGAGCTTTGAGGTCGACCGCTCTAGCAGTTAGGCCACATTCTCAGTTTCTTCCACTAGCATCTTTGACTTGGATAAAGGTCTCCTACCTTTACATTGTGGTCACTACACACTTTTATGCTTGAAAAATCAATAAAGTTTGAGGGGACAAAAACAACCAGTTGTTTGTCAAGGCAAGGGGTCTGTCAGCGTGTTTCATCCGTCAACATCGATGAATGGTCATCAGCTTTCAAATGTAACCCCCTTATTCCACCCGCCTCCGACCAACCCTCCTCGGAGTTGGCAGCACCTTTCTCCGAGAAAAATACCTGACTTGATTCTTAAGTATAACTTTATATGAAGTAGTCTGTATTCATTTTTAACGTAGTCTTTCTGTCAATTTACTTGAATTGTCAGTCGGGCAGTTGTAGAACATATTTTAAAAAGTGTTTTCTTCTTACATTTACTTTTTAACTATGAACTGAAAAGGGGAAAAATATCGGCTTTGGGTGATTTTTCTTAGTTGCACCACCAGGGACATTAAAATATCGGCCATCCCGGAATGAACATGCCAGGTGGCAACCCTGCCTTCCACGCACCCATGTAATCCTACTGGTCACGTGAACGCTAACTCGGTTCCGTCACAAATGCTTAAAATAAAGGCATACAAATTGCAAGAATATACCCGGACTCCCTTTTCGTTAACGGAGCCAAATTCTGACAGTTCGTCTGGATTACTTATCATAAATTGAGTATTCTGCATCATTGAATTTCTAGTAATTACCACTGCTCATTTCCAAACCTGAGGACTTCTAATGCGTATAAAATGGCTGGTGGCGTTTTACAACTTCCTGAGCTTTAAGCATCTCCCCCTGGGATCCCCTCCCCTCCGGCCTTCTCTCCAGCCAACCCCCTCTCACCTCTCGCCTGCAGAAACAAAAGGCACAAAGCCACTTAGGTGCCCCCCCGCCCCCCTTAATTCCTTGCAACCCATCACCAGAGACGGGTCATTAACTCTGCACTCACTCTCCTGGCAGGGAACTTAAAATGTAGAATCACTACAGAGCCCACAACCTGTAAATACCCCCCTTTGCCGTCCACCCCCTGCTTCCGCCTTAACAGTGTGCTCTACATAAGGGGGACTTGGGGGGGGGGGGGGGGGGAGTAACGAGGGCACGTGACGTCACGTGATCACACGGGGTGGGAATGAACTTTCTGTCCAGCCCAGTGAAGAGCCGGGGTTCGCTTCAAGCTCACAGTCAAGTAGTGGGGGGAGGGGGTGCCAAGGTGACTCTTCGCACCATAAAACCACCCACACAAAGGCCAGGCCGAGCAACAGCCGCCGAGCCCGGAAGCACGCATTAGCCGCCTTTGAAGTGTAATGCGGTGGACACACTTGGACAGCGACCTCGCTTACGGCCTGTTGGCGGAATGCAGGCCCTGTGCCCCTGAACAAGCCCTGGAGTCCAGAGAGCAGTCCCTGGCTGTACGGGGGCACAACGGGTAATGTAGAAACACCTGCTTCCTGGTCACACAGAAGGATCTGCAGTGGGCACTGGTGAGAAACATTGTTAGCCTCACTCTAGACATGCTTAGGGATAAAAAGTGTGCTACTTTTCCAGTTTTTCCTTGGTTTCCAATATTCACATAGTTTTAAAAGCTTTAACCTAAAACATAGTTTTCTCCACAGCCTTTAAAACAAGCACATGGTGGGAAAGAGCTTCCGAACGTTTCAATGCACTGCGAAAGTTAAAACAAATATTTACACCCCAGGTATAGGGCGCCGAGTTCTCAGTACAGGAGTGAGAATGTATAATTTCCAATAAGTGTCAGAGCCTGCTTATCCGCGACGAAACAACCATTACAACTCCAACCAAGCGCACCTGTTCCACCAAGCAACCCCCTTTCCCTTGTACCCTTTAAAACAAACAAGCACTATATATAGAAACAGCGCCAGCAAAAGAAAAAATGCATCTAAAAGTACAAAACGTTACTGGGAGGATGGTAAAATTGCCTTCATAACTAAAGTGACCAACATGCTAGCTCGCAAACCCAAAAACAGAACAGTAACTCTCCTTCGTGTTTCCGCAACACGAACCATCATTTATAGAAGGTGAGATGCACAACAACATGCTTCGTATTTTTCATGCTTATGGACTCAATGCTCGACCATTTTAAACTTGTATAGGCGTGCAAGCTCGGTGCGCCCTGTCCACGGCGCTTACAATAAGAAGCAACACGACGGTACCACATTCAGGTACAGATCCGGCTGCACAGCCAAGTCCTGGACTGTATGAATCCAATAAATCAAGTTAACCACTTTTTTCTTAACTCCCTGTTTTTTCCTTATTTTTTTCCGTACTTTACCATGCTGGACGTATTTTTGTCGATTTATTTTACTCGTTCGTTTGCCGTACGTAGGTGTTCACATAAACACAGGAGAGATACGCATTCCCGCATGTCACGACTTTATTCATGGTACCCAATGCATTTCGGGAATTGATTCCCTTTATCAGGGGTATCTACATTGCAAAAAACTTCCGCTATCAGTATAAATATTACCTTTCCAACTTCATTTAAACAACTATTACAAAAATGGATACATTATGTAAAACATGCATACACGAAACCATCTTTATGATCATCAAGCACCTTCCCAGTTTCATTTTGCATACCCCAAATCCAGACCTCGGCCCTTTCATTACTCTCAAACTCCTTTCCATTCCCCACATGACGCCGTTCCAAAACCACCCATAACCCCCTCACTCTTTTTCATATTTTATGTATAACTCCATCCCTTGAATCACCCCCTCTTTACCAACACTCGTCACTTTGCTTACCGTGACATATGTTAATAAAAGCCTAAACTCCCTGGTTGCTGCATCGTGTCCACAGGTATTTTAGGTTCCACCATATCGCACCATTTTTACGGAGTACCGGAGTATTCTTGTCCGTTTTCAACCTAACCTGTCTCAGCTGCTATAAATCACTTCAACCAGACGGTTGCCCCCCACCCCCCACCCCAGTAGGGTGACCAACTGGCATTGGTGGAAATTCAGGACGGTGAGTGTAAAAATTCAGGACAAAGGGTCAAAATTCAGGACACAAATTCAGGACAGGAGGTCAAAATTCAGGACAAAACTTCAGGACAATAGGTACGTTTTACAGACCCATCAGAGGTCGCGCAATAGTATATAAGTAAGCCCAGCCATTTCCAAACATATTCAACCATTTGCAAACCTATCCATCATGTATCCTTCCATCTATCATTTCACTCATCCATCCCTTCATCCATCCCCTCATCCATCCTTTCACTCATCCTCCATTATCCATCCATCACCCTATCCATCTGTACACTTATCCATCCACTCTTCATCCCATCCTCCATTCAGCCATTTACCCTTTCACCAATCCAGCCTTCCTTTCACTTTATAATCCTTCCACCCATCCACTCTTTTAGTCATCCATCCATCCTTCCTTTCTCTCTCCATCGACCCTTTCACTTAGCCTTCCTTCCATCCATCCATCCATCCATCCATCCATCCACCCACCCATCCATCCATCCATCCATCCATCCATCTACTCATCCACTCATGAATCCATCCATTGCCCCTTTCACTCATCCATCTATCATTTCACTCCTTCACACATCTATTCATCCTTTTGTCCATCTACCCTCCCTTTCACTCACTCATCCATCCTTACACCCACCCTTTCACTCATATGTCCATTCATTCACCCTTGCACTTATCAATCCATCCATCATTTCACTCATCCACCTACCCCCATCATCCTCCCACCCACCATCCACCCACCCACTCATCCATCCTTTCACCCACCCACCATCCAATCCACTGATCCATCCTTTCACCCACCCACCATTCACCCACCCACTCATCCATCCATCCATCCATCCATCCTTTCACCCACCCACTCATCCATCCATCCATCCATCCATCCATCCTTTCACCCACCCACTCATCCATCCATCCATCCATCCTTTCACCCACCCACTCATCATCCATCCATCCTTTCACCCACCCACTCATCATCCATCCATCCTTTCACCCACCTATACATCCATCCTTTCACCCACTCTCCATCCATCCTTTCACCCACCCATCATCCATCCATCCATCCATCCATCCGTCCTTCCCCTCATCATCCATCCATCCATCCCCTCATCATCCATCCATCCTTCCCCTCATCATCCATCCTTTTCCCTCATCATCCATCCATCCATCCTTTTCCCTCATCATCCATCCATCCATCCTTTTCCCTCATCATCCATCCATCCTTTTCCCTCATCATCCATCCATCCTTCCCCTCATCATCCATCCATCCTTTCCCCTCATCATCCATCCATCCTTTTCCCTCATCATCCATCCATCCATCTGTCCTTCCCCTCATCATCCATCCATCCATCCTTTTCCCTCATCATCCATCCATCCATCCATCCATCCATCCTTCCCCTCATCATCCATCCTTCCCCTCATCATCCATCCTTCCCCTCATCATCCATCCCCTCATCATCCATCCATCCATCCATCCATCCATCCCCTCATCATCCATCCATCCATCCATCCCCTCATCATCCATCCATCCATCCATCCTTTCACCCACCCCCTCATCATCCATCCATTCCCTCATCATCCATCCATCCTTTCACCCACCCCCTCCTCATCATCATCCATCCATCCATCCATCCATCCATCATTCCCCTCATCATCCATCCATCCATCCATCCATCCATCCCCTCATCATTCATCCCCTCATCATCCAATCATCCTTTCACCCACCCCCTCATCATCCATCCATTCCCTCATCATCCATCCATCCTTTCACCCACCCCCTCATCATCCATCTATCCTTCCCCTCATCATCCATCCTTTCCCGTCATTCATCCATCCTTCCCCTCATCCATCCTTCCTTCCTTTCATCCATCCTTCCCCTCATCCATTTATCCTTCCCCTCATCCATTTATCCTTCCCCTCATCCATTTATCCTTCCCCTCATCCATTTATCCTTCCCCTCATCCATCCATCCTTCCCCTCATCCATCCATCCTTCCCCTCATCCATCCATCCATCCTTCCCCTCATCCATCTTTCCCCTCATCCATCATCCAGCTACCCTTCCACCCATACATCCAGCTATTTACATTCTCTCCATCCTTCCCCTCACTCATCAATCCATCTATCTATCCTCTCTCATTATCCATTTATATTCATCCATTTACCCCATCACTAATTCATCCAGCCATTCACACATCCCTTCCCTTACTTACACGCTCACCTTTCCATATTAATTTTGAGCTGCGCCCTTTTGAGAAGAGGCCCATCAAGAACTTCACCCTCGCTGCAGGAGCCATTCCAAGACTGGACAGAAGCCACTCAGGGCGGAGACAGGATCCACCACAGGGGGGACAAGAGCCATCACAGGCGGGGGTGGACTGGAGCCACAACATGGGGGGACAGGAGCAGGAGTCATCACAGGAGAGGGAACGTGATCCACCAGGGTAGGCACAGGGGTGGGCATGCAGTATTCTAGTATCATCTTGGGCTTCTGCCCCCTCCTGCACAAGACAACGAGAAGACAGGCTCTCTGACCAAAATGCCACCCCCCACTGTGATGTACAGTACGTACAGGAGATACTCTAAGAGAACTGATTGAACTGATTGTACTCCATACTTTGTTAATCAGTGTGGGTGCGATTGTGCCATTTCTTTATTGTATTACCTTATGCATGTTTGAAGAACCGAGGTTTGCTTACAAATTAGTGACAGTAATTAAGCTCGGTGAAGAGAACCACGTGCTGCCTCCGTGTAATCAGGGGTGTAATCTGGCCGAGTCTCGATGTTTGGGGCCCTGGGTAGAAATGGAATGTGTGAGCCCCCTCTAAATAGCAGATACAAGACGCATTCAGGGCTGTTTGCATCTGAATGGATGCCCCCTGCTCCTGAACCTGCAGCCCCTCCCTCTCAGTCACCTTCGAAGCACCTCTTAACAGCTCATCAAGGGCTGGAGGTGTGAGGCCATCCCGCTGTGCCTCGACAATGATGCTGGGGGTCTGAGCTTTGTAAAAAGCCTCGGAGTCAAGAAGGGAGGTGGGGGCAAGCTGTGCCCGGTTAAAATTACGGACAAATGGCGTCCGTTAAAGAATCCTTCACGGACAACGGACAGACAGCCAAAATTACGGACTGTCCGTGAAATTTACGGACGGTTGGTCACCCTACACCCCAGACAGCTAGCTACAGGTAATCTGTCACGTGTACTAAAGGAATAACAAAACCGTGAACCTGATTCGTGTCTTACCCGATGGTGTTTGTTCCCCCAATAATCTCTAAATACTCTTGCCTAAATTCACTGGTATAATCAGCACATGCCCAATCTCTGTAATCAATGAGAGGTTGTTTTAAGTAATGTTAGTCCTTTACATAATTAGCCCCTAGTTTAAATTACGTTGCTTAAGCATTGTTATTAAAATAAACAATCATTCCCTTATCAATCAAGACATCTTTTTACAGTCCATTACAAATCGCTTATCCCCGTCTGCAGGTCGACGTCGTTCACGACTGGAACCGCTTCTCCTGTGTAATTCAATTTATTCACGGACCGATATAATCTGAAAGCTTGACCAAAGTTCAAAGTCAACGCTTCTTTTTGGGTGTAATCACAACTTTAAAGAAATATGAGATTTAACCAACTTCACTTAAATTACACACACCACACAAACATGACCCCGGCAAGGCTGAATGCAACCATGTTACCCCAGCCATTGCACATATGTCCCAGATGTCGGGAGGTGAACGCCTCTTTCTACCACATGATACGGCTTTGCCCAGTGTTACACAATCTGGATAGTGGTTGTGGACCAGACCGGCAAGTGACCCGCAAAAACAACCTGGGATGGATGACCAGACTCAGAACTGCCAAATCAAATTTGTCACTGTGGCCTTACGGATGGCTAAAAGAGCAATCTCACTCAATTTCAAAGTCACGCAAGTCCCATCTAGATGGTCTTCGAAAGCTGAACTGTATAAATGGCGCAGGCAGAGGACGCATTGGCAAGGTGCCCGAGACAGAAGGGGTAAAGAGAAGTGTGTGGTCAACTGGGATACCAAGCTTTTTGAACGCTTCCCCCAAAAGTTGGATGACAAGCCACCTTAGATTGCCCACACACACAGATCTGCAATACTTTGGAATGATTAGCATGGTTTATCAATGTAGTGGCAATGCAGTGAGTTTATGCTAAACCTCACAAGGAATAGCTGAGTTTATGCTACACCTCACAAGGAATAGCGGAGAATTAAATGGCCTGCAATGTTCCTTGCTCCCCCTAGTTTGACTATTCTCCTTACAGATTGTTCCAGCTCTTCTATGGCTCAACTGCACTTCGGGGCAGGTAGTAAAGTGCTTGAATGTGTGTGTGACCAAAGCAAAAACGGTACTTGATTTTATTCTTCTTCAAATGTTAAGAAACAATAAAGAGACCAAAAAAAATGCAGCTGTATTTTATAATTAACACAGACTTTGGTGTCAGGATATGCATCCTCTCTCTGTGACATACTATTATCCGACTCGCAGTACAAAGCCACTGGTTTCTCTATACAGTTCACAGTTAAGCTTTTAAGTCTAAAAGAGCCATGGTGCCTAGACCTTGGGACATAGGGGCCTCCCGTCCCAAGACATTCGGCCTTGAGCTGCTTATTAGCTTTGGCATCTCAGCTCAGATCTCCCCGTTTGGCCTCTATTAGAACAGAAGCCAGACCACCCTTCACTTAAACGGAGGCGGTGCTGCCCCAGATGCATGGTTGGGGAAGAGATGTGTCTAAGTGTGCAATGGGTTGTTTGGAGGTGGCGGCTCCTCCACCAAGGCGGAGCAGCGTCACCCCCACTGCTTTTTAGCAGTGACCTAAAGGAAAAATAAAATAAAATGAGAATAACTCGCGTTAACTTTTTAGTTGTTCCTGGTGCAGCAGCTTTGCAGGAGCAGGGCTGCTCCGATGACAGAGGAGCAGGGGGAGGAGTGGTTTGCCCACTTCAAGTGTGCATGAATGTTTGGCCAGTCGTTCCAGGCCGGCCAAACATTCATGCGCACTTTGTATGTTCTCCACCCAGGCTGTAACTTCACCCAGGCTGCATTACAGCATCGGTGGAGAACATGCCCCAGCTACCATTCCCTGACTGAACACCAAACCAAGGTGCTCAGACCAATCACAACACTGCATTGAAGTTTTGTGAGTAGTTAGGGGAGCCTGGGTGCTTCCTGTTCCGTTTCCGACGCGAGGAGACTCCTCGGAGAGCCGTGGCGAGAAGGTAAGTGCTTTTTGAAATTGTTTTTAGAGGCTCCATTCCACACCTCCCACCCCTCCACTCCCGATCTGTGCCGTCCGCCACTGTTTGGTTTTTCGACCGGCAGAATAGTGAGAGAGTGACAAACTGATAAACTCTAGAGACGTGTTCACCTTTCCACATCAATTTACTGAAATGTATGATTTGCAAACATTGTTCAAACTTCATGGGGCGACACAATGCTTGGCACCAGAGCGGTTCAAAACAAACTGAACTTCCGTCCACACCAAAATTTGCAAAAGTATACTTGGAGGTTCCATTTTTAGTCTGTCGTCCTTAATGAATGATGCATTATTGATACACCTTCCCTTGCCCTCTGCACTACATATTATAGGTACATTTTAAAGAGTAAGTCTGCTCACTACTTATTAAAAAGTACAAGCTTGAATAACCTTTACATGCGCAATACATGCCATTTGTGGGCAGCATTCTAGGATACTCTAATTGAATATTTTACTGCTTCAGGGAAGAAAGTTTTCCTTACAGGCCATCAGTACTTCTAACTGCAGACTTCCTTCACATACTCTTTACCCATTTGGAGTCCAGATCCACAGTTAGTCAGTGACCTCCAATTGTCGATAATAGATGGTAGAACCAATGTATCTCTCGAGGACCTACCGTGTTATATGTGCTGTGACCCTAGGGGAATTGAAACACACTTTTTTAACACGTTGTGGTAGCAGCCCCTTACTGGGGTAGTAATAGTAATAACAATAACTAGATTTATAAAGCGCATGGTTACACCAGAAGGCATGTTCCCGCTCTAGAGACTGATGGCATGACAGCCTACCACACCAACAGTCCTACCTGCGAGTGTGGCTGTGGCAGATATTCTACACCATACCTACCCAACATGAACCGGTTTCAGAGCGAATTGGCAGAGCCAGGTTGTTAGCCTCTTAAGAAAAAGACTATTTATGAGCATTCCATCCTCCGCTGAAGAGGCAGAGCATTCCAGAGCTTCGCTGATAGAAAACTAAAGTAGCAGCCGCCCATCCCGGCCTTCCTCACCCAGAAACCACAGCAATGTTGGTCCCTGAAGACCTGAGACTACGTCTTGAATGGTGGCCCCTTACAAATGAAGTCAAATATTGTGGCCAACTGCCATTAAACATTCTGTGACAGAAGCCCATAGCTTTATCGTTTAAATAGTTTTATTAAGTTTTAGGTGCCAAAGTAAAAAAAAAAAAAACACCACCCATAACCATTGGCCGGTGGGGAGGAAAGGGAGGTATGAATATACTGTAGAAAATAGAGAGAAGGAAATCAGAAATAGTGAAGAAGATAGTCAGAGGCCTAAGTACTGTCTATATCCAGAGTGTGAGAGCCTTTAGCCAGTCGGGGGACCACCCCCTCTTCGGGAGTGTGTTCCTCTACGGGGGACGTCGCAGTGGGGAACCTGGTGGTCCGCAGGTATCTTGGGCATGTAAGTTCAACAAATTTGGAGGATAAATATGAAACAGTGGAGCCTCATGTCTTGTCTGGGTAGTGTTTAGGAGAGCCCAGCTGTGAATTTTTCCATGGCCACCACTTACCAGATCCTATGTAGCCAGTCCAATTTCGTTGGGATTTCCTCCGTTCCCCACCTAGAAAATAACACTTGCTTGGCGGCGCCCAATAGCCCATAGCTTTAAAGAAAATGTTCTCGCTGAGTATCAGCTAGTGCAAAGTAGCAAGGGCGGGACCTGCGGGCGCACGTCTAGGTAGATTTAGCACTAGGCGTGCTGGCGCATTTTGAACCCTCGGCATCCTCTGAAGTCTCCCTTTAGTTGCCGTAGAGGACGTTACAATAGTCTACCTGTGCCTTCACAATGGGTTTCCTAGCACTAACAGGGAGGAGGTCCATGATTTTTTTGTATTTTAAGAATATTGAAACATTTCCCTGCAACACAAGCTATCTGGTGTTCAAATTAGCGCTTCAGATCAAACCACACTCCTAGGTTCTTACCCTTTCCCTTAGGGGCTGGGGCAGGGCCCATTGCATCAGGCCACTAGGCCGATGTACAGATGGAGGAAGACTTACTGAAGTAACGTCCAAACACAGCTAGTGCCATAAAAGTAGGTTTATTCAGAGAAGACAGCTTTAACAACCATACTTGGCAGAAACCTTTACATAATTCTCCCAACCGCCTGTGTGGAACTTCCCCGGAGTAGAATGTAAAATAACATTCTAATACCAAAGGAACACCACACACCTTCCCCCTTTAAAAAAAATGCATAAAGAAAAAAAAAAACATTTAACAAAATCTTTCATTTTGACAGGCGTGTGCCTAATACGAGAACTTTTCCCTAATTCAATCACATGACTCTCAGATTCAGGAATACTACTATAAAGTTCAGTTGTATTGTCCTGAGTGGAAGTTGGGACTGTTCTCAGAGTGTCGTCATTACTGCTAAAACATGAATCGGAAACATTAGAACTAGACATAAATTTATCATGTGTGTCTAAGAAACTTGAACCATTATCACCCTCTTCATTAAATTTAGAGACAATAGGTTGAGAAACAATTTTTGAACGCAAAAATCTACAAAAGGATAGGAGACTAAAATTCCAAATTTTACCCCCATCTACTCTCACTGCTTTGCAGAAAACTTCCATCACTTTAACAGGATGAGACCACTTAGCCCACTTCTTGCCAGAAGGACCACCAAACTTGACACAGACAAAATCTCCCACTTTTATTTTAGATTCTGAAAACTGATGCTGCGAGAAATTGTCCTTTATCTTCTCTTGATATTTCTAGACACGCTCCCTAACTTGAGATAGATCCAAAGTAGAATCATAAGAATTTTTTACTTTCAACCACCAACGCAAAAGCTTAGAGCCGGGTTTTCTACCTCGTAACATCTCGAACAGAGATAAACCAGGAACTGAATTGGGAGAAGTGCAGTATGACAACAAGGTATCACGTAACGCTTTTTTCCACTCAAAACCGCTTTTTATAGCTAGCTGGATACTTGACCAGTGGCTTGGGGGTTATAATTGGACCCTCTTTTGTTTAAAACACCACATCTTTCAAGAAATAAATCATACACCTTGCTAATAAATTGCGGACCATTATCAGAAATGAGTTCTGCAGGCATTCTTTCACGACAGATAATTTCGGCTAAAAACTCAATTACTTGAGTTGAAGAAATCTTATCTAAAATCTTCAACTCTGGCCATTTTGAAAAATAATTTATTAAAACTAAAGCATATACATCCTTGTTCTCCAAGGACCCTGAGCGTACTTAATAGGAGTTACTTCCACAGACAGTGGTTTGACTGACTTATCACTTTTGGAACAAGAAAGACATTGTCTACTATACATACGATCAACATTAGGCCACCAGTAAAATTCTCTAAACAGTCTTTTCGTGCTGGTATGTCCTTCAGGAGCCATAAACAAAATTCTCTCTCTAAGTTCACACGGAGGAAAGATTTTATCCCCCCTAGTAATGATACCTTGAGAAAACATAAGCTCATCCTTGATTTTACAAAACGAAACAAGTTCACCACTTAATTTCCTTTCTTCTGGCCAACCCATTTGTAAGAACATTACCACATTGTTTAAAATGCTGTCCTCACACATGGCATTCTTCCAATCATTTTCAGAAATAGCTTTCAAAGAAAGTACATCCATACCCCTGCAATTAACATCATCAATGGTGTAAGCTACGTCAAAATCCACACCATTATTGTTGGAATCCGGAATATCTGACAAAGGTAGACGTGACATGCAATCTGCATGCACATTTAAATGCCCTGGAACAAATTCAACAACACATTGATATTCTTGTAACTTAGCAGCCAACCTTGCTAAATGAGCTGTCAATGTTCTGCCACCGCCTGCAGCTAACATATTGATTAGAGGCTTGTGGTCTGTTCTCAATCTAAATTTGGTACCCTACGGGGGGCGTGGCCAGCAGCATGGCTGAGTAGGACCCGCTTTCGCCGAGCTCCGACTGAAAGCTTCATCCGACATAGATTACGGTGCCCTGCAGGCCCGGAGAACACCCGCATGACACTTGGAAGGGTGCCCTGAGATATACTGCAGTGATGGAAGGAGGACACACTGCCAGAATCGAGCCCTGCAGACCGATACACGGACCGGCTCGGACGTGATGGGAGGACCCAGGATGGCGCTGCGCGGGGACTGAGGAACAAGAGCCTACCTCACAGCCTGTAATCTGAGGCGGTGAGACTGCAGACAGCGGAGGCGGCGATCCTCCCCTCCCCCTCCTCCCCGCTGGAGGCTTGAGCGAGGCTGGTGATCCGTGGCGGGCTGGGAGGAGGAGGCCCCTCCCCCACTACAACCGAGGACTGCGGTGGTGGCCGGGATTGGAGCTGTGGTGACGCCGGGTGAGCCTACTGACACAGAGTGTCGCCCTGTGCGGAGGGCGGGCCGGTGTCCCCACGGAGCTCCACAGCGTGCCGGGGAGAGAGACACAGTGGCTGGCGGTTTCCGAGGGGCCCTTTAGACCTACAGGGCCGCAAAAAGAAGAGAGGGAGCGGCGCTGCGGCATAGGGAAATGGAGCCCCTGCGGTGACCTACCGCCTCCCGCCCCCTAGACACGGAGAGAGCGCATACGGCTGGTACTGGCTTGAAGGTGAGGCGCTGCGGGGAAGGAGAGGAGGGCCTGGACAGGCAGACAGAGCGGGCGCAGAGCCCCCCCCCCTGCCCCCTCACCCCCAGCCTGGTATACAGTGATCCGCAGAGGAGGCAGCAGTAGAGATAGTGTTGGACGGGGCGCTGGGGTAGTGGGAACCCTCAGGTCGCCCCCCCATTGACCGCCGCACAGTGGGAGTAGCGCCGCTATTGAGCTGGACTAGATTCGAAGATACGGCTGGCGAGGTGCCCCTCAGGGACTGGAACAGCCCATTGGTGCTAGGGATGGCCGCCTTGCCCATGTGATGGGTGGTGGTAGACCCGGCATAGGGAGTGGATGCTCTGGTGAGAGACGCTGGCGGGGCAGCCTTGAGGACAAGACAACAGAGTGACTGCGTGGGGATTGTCTTTCCCCTCCTGCCAGTGCATCATCTACGGGCATCACCTGTGCAGTGTGCGGACTATTGGCACACGGAGTGGTGGAGTCTACCATAGACTGACGCAGCATGGGAAGGGACCGGGGCCCAAAACCGCAGCAACCAGGTCAGATGGACCAATATGCGAAGGTCCTTGCCCCCGGCAGGAGCGGCGCCCGGGCGCCCAGATCTAACACGGATACCCTCCTACAGGCGATCCAGGCGTCCAGGACAACGCTAGAGGGCCAGATCAGAGCGGTGGGGATGGAGGTGGCGCTCCTGCGGCAGGACCTCAGAAACCTGGCTGGTAGTGTCACTGAGGCGGAGATACGGCTGGGCGAAGTGTAAGATTCAGTACATGACTTCCAATAGTGTATGCGGTAGCTCCAATCTTCTCATAAGGACCTGCTATGGAGGGTGGACGACACGGAAAACAGGGCCAGACGTAATAATCTCCGCTTTGTGGGTTTTAGAGAGGGAATCGAGGAGTCAAACATGCCGGACTTCAAGTACACATGGCTGCGGTCTACCTTTCCGGCGGATACGTTCTCCTCTTGATTCGTCACAGAAAGAGCCCATCGGGCGTTGCTGGCCCGAACGCCCGTGGGGGCGCAGCCACAGCCAGTGATAGCCTGCTTTCCGAACTTCCTCGATAGAGATATGATACTCAGAGAGGCCCGGAAACTGGGGGACATAAGGCACGAGAATACCCGCATAATGATCTTCCCGGACTACAGTAGAGACGTCCAAAAGCAGAGACGCACTTTTGACTCCGTGAAAGCCAAGCTACGGGAACAAAAAATAAACCCAATACATGTTGCTTTTCCCGGCAAAGCTCTTTTTGGGCAAATCTCACTTCTTTCAGACGCCGGAGGAGGCATGGCAGTGGCTTGAAGAGCGCGCCCCCCCCTAGGGCGACTGGAAGCTAGGACAGGCGCAGAGGCACCTGCTGGCGGGCCCGGCTGCCGACCCCTGGACCCACACCGCTCGCTCCAACCCCGGCAGCTACAAAAGGATCACAACCTGGAAGCCACCCCATATGTCCCGAGGGGTTCGAGGAGGAGAAGACACTGGACTCAAGACTTTCAGCGAGCGCAAGTGTGCTTCTGTCCTCTCCCCCAGGCGACATCCGGTGGATGACAGAGTGGAAGGGGGGGCCAACATTGAAAGTGGCCAGTCGTCATCCGGAGGAGAGAAGGTGTTGGACCCCTCGATGCATCCCCTGGCGGCTGAGATATTGGCAATTGAACAAACAATGCGGACTGACACTGGGGCATCCCAGAATGAACCTCCAGACTCTAACTCATGAACAGGAGCCTGCAGGGTTGACCGCACTAGGAACTATTAAGCTGGAGCGTGCAAGCTGGGCACGCACTCCCTCTTTCTATTTTCCCATTCTCTTCTTACTTTGCTGATATCTGCTTTTTTCTGCACTTTTTAGGTCTCGTAGCGAAAACAGCGCGTAAGCGCTGTGTCTCGCCAGAGATCTTTTGTTACTGACACTGCTTCCCAGGAGACAGCACCTGGCACGCGCATCTCTCAAAAGGCGATCGGCGCAGGCCACACGCGCGGCTGTCTCCTGGGAAGCGCAAACATATACAGGCACACCTCCCCCTGCACGCATGCGCACACACACACACACAAGCACACACACACGCAGAGAGACACTTCATCGTATTATTTCTGCTTCGTTCATCCACCAAACTGCTCGTGGTCATAATAATCTTATTCCCTCCGCCTAGCTGCATATTCTATTAAAAAAGGATCAAGCGCTTCCATTTTTAGACGCCTGCTTTTAATGTATTAATTGGCTGCTACACTATGGTCCCTGCTTTGCCTTCACCGCGTGCAAAGAGAAAGGAGACAATTCTGCATGCTTGTCTCAGCTCGCTCTTGTCTCTCCCTGTACGGCTGTCACATACACAGGCATACACACACACACGCATGGAGAGACATCCCCCCCTCCCTCTCCCACACACAGACACACGCACAGATACAGGCACCCCCCCTCCCGCCTCCCCCCGCTCCCCCCCTCCCCGCTCCCTGGCACTCCGGACTTGTGCAGCCTCTGACCGCGGGGCTCTCCGGGCATGGGAGCCCCGCGTCACCACTGCTCCTCCAGGCACTCCGTGGGCGCGGGCTTCACAAAACGGAAGTCCCGCCCCACGATATGTTTCGTTTTGCTTGCGCACAAACTCAGATATGGCATCCGCCGGGTGCTGCGCGGTCCAGCCGCCACCGTCGGCTAGCGCGCGCCGAGGTGGTGGGTAATTTAGAAACGCCCATACTATCTATGTAAGACATCAGAACAGAACACTCAGAGTCGGGTCATTATACCTCTTGAGTAACCTCCATAACGGCAACCTTAATCTAGGCTTTTACACAATTCTGCAGGATTCTTTTGAACCAATGTCCCCCCGTGATTTTAGGAAATGTAATCGTATTTTGCCTACAATTTATTTCCTTGTCAACGATACTGCCCTTTTCATCGTATTATTTCTCCTTCGTTCATCCACCAAACTGCTCGTGGTCATCATAATCTTATTCCCTCCCCCTAGCTGCATATTCTAATAAAAAGGATCAAGCGCTTCCATTTTTAGACGCCGGCCTTTCATGTATTAATTGGCTGCTACACTATGGTCCGTGCTTTGCCTTCACCGCGTGCAAAGAGAAAGGAGACAATTGTGCATGCTCGTCTCAGCTCACTCTTGTCTCTCCCTGTTCGGCTGTCTTTTATCATGTCGGCAAATTGTCTCATTTTCGCGCTCTTTTCTCTTCCTCGCCCCCGAGCCCCTTTGACAACCATTCAACAACTGGTTCAAATATGTTATCTCAATGTTTCAAGCTTTATTACAAATGTAACCAAAAGATGTTAATATTTGACATATGTTCTTGGATTTTCGTCACAATAAAATACACTGAACATAATCTTCACAAATGTTATTTACAAAAGTTTAAGCTATTGCCAGTATAAATTACAATAACTTTTATTTAAGTATTAATTATTAAAAAAATTAAAAACCATTGTTATTTGTATTATCAATACATGTAAGTCACGTAAATACAACACATATTGCATTACAAATGCTATAGGTGTCACATTTGCGAAAGTTATAACTATTGGCATGGTAAATAACAAAGCTATTAATTTCGCTATTTTCAAAAACAAAACCTAAATAAAAAAATTGTCATTTACAATACCAATAGCTCAAACTTTCCTAATACAAGACCTATTGCATTGCAAATGCTGGTTTCTTTTCTTCCTATCTTGAAGCTTACGATTACACTTTTCTCTGAACTTTACCCTAATGGTGTTGGGACACCCACAGGAGTTGGAACTTTTGGTGTGACTTGGGCAAGGGAGGGCGACAGACCTCTGCCTGCCCTAGAGTCCACTTCCAGTCACGTTGCCGGGAGGGAATCATGGGGGGAGGGGGAGGTGGAGGTGGTGTGGGAGTGGGTTACGCCTCTTTTCTGGTTGGGAAAGTTTTGGTATCTGTTTTATTTTCCGTTCGGTTGGCACACTGATCACCGACTCACTCTAATAGGCACACATACCGCCTCGCCCACGCGGAGGATGCACTTGACCACTGACGTGACATGGCCTCCGTAGCTGCCCAGGGGACACCTGATGGTGGATTTGTGACAGGTTCATGCAAGGTTCTCACGTGGAATGTGAATGGCCTGGGGGGACAAAATTAAAAGAGGGCTGGTAACAACACATATTAAACGATTACACCCTGATGTGGTCTTCCTCCAGGAGACCCACTTAAAGGGAACGAAATGTGGTTTCCTGGCGAGAGAAGCTTACAAAGTACTGGCTCATGGGGGATATACGGCAGGATCATGGGGGGTAGCTATCCTGATTAAAAAATCCCCTCCCTTTACAGTGACCCGGACATGGACAGACCCACAGGGGACGTATGTAGGAGTGACGGGAACGTGGGGGCGACAACAGGTCACATTAGTCTCGGTCTATGCTCCCCCGAAACTCCAAGCCAGGACACTGTCCGGGCTGGTGGAAGTCCTACTGGGCATGCCTGACACGTTGCACATCATAGCTGGCGATTTTAATGACGTTATATCTACCCCCTTAGACCGGTCAGGGACTCGAGAGGTCTCCCCAACGACGCCCCTGGCAAGGACAGTGGGTACCCTAGGCCTGACAGACGTCCAGAAGTTACTCATTCTACTCAGGGGCGCACAGAGTGCACTCTAGATTGGACTACGTTTTCCTCCCCCGACGTGCACTTAGGGTTACTGATGAAGCTGAATATCTGGTGCTGGGTATTTCGGATCACTCGCCACTGCTGGTCCGACTGGGTGGGAGGCCCGACCCCGTGGCAGGGGCTGGAGATTATCAGCATGGGATTTGCCTACTCCTGAGATACTGCAGGGGTTCAGGGCAGATACAAAGGTATACTTCGCAGAAAACGTTGGCTCAGTGCAGTCAGGAGTGATTGTGTGGGAAGCATACAAGACAGTGCTTCGAGATAGGGCCCAAAGTAGAATATCCTGGGGGAAACGGAAAGCCCAAGAGGAACTTAATACCTTGGAAACCCAAATCCTAGACCTCGAGCGGCGATACCTGGCAGGTAGGGACCCACAGGTGCTTAGACGGTTGACGGATACTAAACACCAGTATAAGGATTTGGTGACGAATGAGGCAAAAGCACAGGCACTTGCGACCTTGCACAGACTGTATGATGTTGGGGGCAAGTCCAGAAAGATCTTGGCATGGCTGAGCTGTAGGGAACCAGACGCCAGGTGGGTAGAAGGTGTGGTTGACGGACAGGGTCAGCTGCAGAGAGGGGACCCCCAGATTGTCCAGACGTTTGCTACCTACTTCCGGGAATTTTATAAAGCCAGGTAACTGGGTAGCCCAGACGAGATCGAGACCTACCTGTCTAATATTCACACCCGACTTTAACAGGCGAAGATAAAGAGACCCTGGAGGCTGATATCTCAGGCACAGAAATCAGAGAGGCGATAGCCAGACTCCGACTGGTAAAGGCCCCAGGGCCTAATGGACTCCCAGCAGAATTCTTTAAGAAAAGCACTGATTTATTGACACCCCACATCCTGGCACTCTTCAGAGACGCAACACAAGAGGGTATCCTCCCACCTGACTTAAGAATGGCCACAATCATGCCTATTTATAAGCAGGGTAGGCCCCCCGAGGACTGAGCGTCCTACAGACCAATCTCCCTCCTGAACGTGGAGGCTAAGCTCCTGGCAACGGTCCTTGCCCTTCGCCTGGTGATCTCAGGCCTGGTACACCAGGACCAGATGGGATTCCTGCCGGATAGGGCAACTAGGCAAAACCTACAGCGAAAACATAATTGGCTCATCGAGGTGCAGAAGAGGGACGACCCACATGAGTTTCTCTCTTTCGACGCTGAAAAAGCGGTCAACGCTGTTCACTGGCCCTTTCTAGAGGCGACCCTTGTTAAGTTCGGTATCGGCCCTAATTTCAGGAAATGGGTGGGACTTCTATATAGGGACCCCAGAGCAACGGTTAAAGTGAACGAGATGCTGTACGAAGACTTTCCCATCAGGAGGGGGACCCAACAGGGGTACCCCTGTCCCCACTGTTATTTGCCCTAATAGTAGAAGTCGTGGCCTGTGAGGTCCGCCAAACGGATGAGGTACAGGGCTTTCAAATAACACAGGGTGATTTACAAGAGGAGAAGATTTCGCTCTACGCGGATGATATTCTCCTATACGTGACTCACCCGGTTGTCATCGTCCTTGCCCTCTTCAAACTCCTGGATAGATAGGGTTCCTTCTAGGGGTACATGGTTAACTGGCACAAGTCTATCTTATATAGCCCGCGCTTGGAGGAGTACTGGTCCCCGCTGCCGGGCGCCCTCCAGGTGACCCAGACAGGGTTTACGTATCTGGGGATCTACCTGACTACCGACAAACATGTCTCCTATCCAAAAAACATCCAGAGAGCGATTAGGAATTTTGCAGATGATGCTCTTAGATGGAAGACCCTCCCACTCACGATACTAGGCCGGGCAGCAATGTTCAAGATGATCACGCTGCCTCCCTTCCTGTACGCCCTACAGAATGAATACTTCCCTTTCCCTAGACAGACATTCAGAATGATAAATGCAGAACTGCGCGCTTTACTGTGGTTAGGGAAACAACCAAGGATAGCCCTGGATACGCTTCAAAGGAATCAATACAATGGGGGGATCTCACTACCGGATGTGGAGACATACTTTTGGGCTGGTTCTGAGCTGGGATGGTTCTGAGCTGGGATGGTGCAGTGAGCTAAAAAACGGTGATGGATCAAGCCCTGATCTTTGGACTGGGTAAGAGTGGTCTGCTTAATTCAGACACTCTGTTCATCACCACCCCCTTTTCTGAATCGTTTTTGTCCACCATAAGCGTGGAAGGGTATACTCAGATGTGAGTCCCTTGCTCATTGCACCATCAGGATTCAAGCAAGCCGGGCCGAAGACGGCTGAAATGCCAGAAACCGGTCCCCGGTAGCTTGTTTCCTTCCCAGTATAAGAATTGGCTTGGTAGTTTGGTCTGCCCTGTTCCCATGATGCAGTGGGCCAGGGACAGACTAATTTGCATATAGCCAGGTTCTGAGCTGGGATGGTGCAGTGAGCTAAAAAACGGTGATGGATCAAGCCCTGATCTTTGGACTGGGTAAGAGTGGTCTGCTTAATTCAGACACTCTGTTCATCACCACCCCCTTTTCTGAATCATACTTTTGGGCTTAACACCTAGCACTGATAAATGAGTGGCTACACGCGCCTGCGGACCACCCGACGTATAGATTGGAAAGGGCGACCAAGGCACATCGCATTAGCTTACATTATCTATATGGGGGTGGGGGGTCGGAAGGAGGCGGTTACTCCCGGCCACGCAGATAACTATAGAGGTATGGGATAGGGCGACGAAGATGATGGGGTGGTTGCATAAACCGACGCCAATATGGACATGCACATGGTTGAGAGAACTCCATAAACTCACTGGTTTTAAAGGGTTGGATTATATTGGGATTTCGTCACTGGGAGACCTGGTGGCAAAGGGAGAGTTTAAAACATATGGGACCCTGAAGACGGAGTACGGACTGAGCCCTAGGCAGTTTCTCAATATGCGCAGTTGCGCCATGCCTGGAAGGCCGAGGCGGCGCTCGCCTCCCCATTGCCAGAATATGCCCCATTGGAGGGGTGCTTCTTACAAGAGCAGGTACCCAATAAGCTAGTATCCCTGACATATAGGACCCTGAATAATAACACCCCGGATATGCTGGGGAGGCTAAGAGCAGTCTGGGAACAGGACTTGGGCGAGATGGCCATACTAGACTGGGAGGCGGCTCTGGTGCACCATAGAGAAGTTGTGATTAAATCCTGACTGCGCCTCACCCAATATAAGGTATTGCACAGGGTTTACTATGACAAAGTCAGGCTATATCGTATGGGCAGAGCTAGTGACCCTTGTTGTTTGAGGTGTGGGCACTTGCAGGGGACCTTCTATCATGTCATCTGGGATTGCCATCATACGCACTTATTGGACGCAGATACTGGGGGAACTGAGCAGAGTGCTAGAGGTGACGCTGGCACTGGACCCAAAATTTGTGTTACTGGTAATAACTACCGAAGTGGATTTGAGTCGCCCACACCTGATCTTAGCTCTGTTGGCCCTGGCGGTGGCGAAATGGGACTTGGCGCGAGCGTTGGACAGCCATCGCCCCCCCTAGCCCCCCCCTCCCAAGTGGGAGACTGGAGAAGGGGGATGGATATGTACATGGCGGCTGAAAGGGTGACCTATAAAGCCAGGGGTTGTCCTCAAAAGTTTCGCAAAGTATGTGGCAAATGGAGGAAGTATCATGGCCTTGATTGGGGTCTGGGACCAGATTGACCCACAAAAATATCTGAAAAAGAAAATTGTTAATAAAAAGAAATAAACTAAAATAAACTAAGTAGTCACCGTAGTCAGTGTAGTTTCAAATTGGAGTAATACTCATATTATTGCTGAGGTATGTGATGATTTAACAACAGTACTCGATAAGCAAAGTTCTGGCTTGACAAAAACTTCAATTGAATACGCCTTCAAACTTGTGTGTAAATAATATTCGGAATAAAACCACACCGTGAGATGGGTTAGCTTAATGAATATGCAGCCGCGCTGCTATGGTAACTGACGCTGTAAAATGTTGCCAAAATCACGTAGTACGTCACGACGTGATAAGATTTCCAAAATGCATCACACCAATGACGTATGGCAGTTGCTGCGATATCCGCAAGACTCGAGCAAAAGAAGAAAATTTGAGCGCGATCCAGTAAGTCATTTTCAAACAATCACAATGTAGTTAGCGCGTAGATGACTAAAGATGTCACCACGGAAAAAAAATCTAGGACAATGTAAAAATTAACATCAGCGTAGATTAGTAGTAACTTCTGGTCAGATCAGACACGCACACGATTTCTTTAAGTTGCGACTTTTGTCTCCAGACAATAACCAGGTCTATGTGTTAATTTCCATCGCCACACAAATCCAATAAAACAAAGGATAGAAAACAAAAACGTATGTCACGTTGACAAAACAGACGGTACCACACAATGCCTCAAACTGCCGCAGAGATAAAACAGTTGCAAAACAGCCGCAGGTGCAATCAAAACACTTGTAAAGTCTGGTACATGCTCTAAATAGATTCACAAACTCTTATAAAGAGAATTCCAAATACTGCCGCAGGTGCTATAAGAGCACAGAATTTTTTTTCTCTAAAAAGCAGCTGGTGCAATCATAACACAAAATTAACTTAAAACGAAATATATGTTGAAAAACTTTGCTAGCAAACATGTGAGCGCTGTCTTCTTCTTAGATCCCAATCGTCGCCAAATTGTGAAGTAACTTCCAAACGTAGCTAGTGCCATAAAATTAGATTTATTCAGAGAAGACAGCTTCAACAACCACAGCTGGCAGAAACCTTTACATAACTTTCCCAACCACCTGTGCGGCACTTCTCAAGAGTAGAATGTAAAATAACATTCTAATACCATAGGAACACCACACTTGCCAACAATAAGTACCTAGTTTTTTGATCAGTCGGGCTTCATGCCGGGCAGGAATACCGCCAAGAACCTCTGCCGTGCGAACGGAGTACTGGGAAGGGTCAACACCCTTGAAGAAGAAGCAATACTACTGTCACTCGACGCCACTGTGGCGTTCGATACGGTTGAGTGGGAATATCTTCGCAGTGCTCGTCCGTATGGGGTTGGACCCTAAACGGATTGGGTGGATCAGATTATTATATGGGCAACCCACGGCACATGTCTCAGTTAATAATCACCGCTCTGCTTCTTTCCCCCTTCAGCGGGGCACGAGACAAGGCTGCCCGCTGTCACCACTCCTTTTTGCCATGGTGCTGGAGCCTCTGGCAGTCTGGGTGAGGGGAGACCCCGAGATCAGAGGCATAAAATGGACCCACGATCATGAGGATCGTATATCGCTCTACGCAGACGATATATTATTATATCTGGCCTCACCGGCATGATCCATGCGTCGGGCTCTTCACATCTTCCATATATTCAGGGTGTAGGAGAGTAGGGTCTGCAATCCTATGATCACCCAGATTTTTTACTTTTGTTTCACTGGTTTACGACTTTCTCTGGCTGTGGGCCTGCTAATCGGACCCACAGCCTGGCTGTTCTCTTTCTAAATTACAATATGTACCCTAGGTGCATTTACCAATTGGTACTGGGCCACCTTATCAGACCCCGTAACGCAGGGCATAGATGTACCCAGGGCCGCCAGGGGCTGAAGCATGTATTATGCCACCCCTGGCTGGCCTCCTAAATTTGACACAACTGGCTGCACGACAGCTGGGGCGAAGCCGTGTAACCACCCTTCGCTGTAGGTATAGTAGCTCTATATCTAACCATACAATGGACACCCGAGTTCCTATCAGTCACTCCTATGGCAGGCCTTAACAATCCTGAAGGCAGAGTGTGTGGGCTCGTGTGAGCTAGGTTCAGGCCCGAGCCGAGCCCGGTTGCAGCTTGCGGAATCAAGACCCAATAGCTGTTCCATGATAACGCGTACCATATCGGTAACTCCGGTGTCGCGTTATCAAGGCATGTCGAGTAAGGTGTCATACGAATCGGGGTGCTGCCCTCTCACCAATTCTGGCGATGAGGTTAGCATCCCACCCTTCTAGAGGGACACGACATGTACGTAACTGTGAACCCCGGTTAAAGTTAACTGAAGCCTCAGCTCCACAAAATGGATGCTGCCACCACAGACACGAGTCTGACCTCCTGCTGCTGGGAGTCCTTCCAGCGAGGAGCACTTGGACAAAGGGTTTCCTGTCGAGGGCGCTGTTCGCACCGTCCCAGACAGGGTTTGTGTATTCTGGGTAGGTAGGGCTTTGGCGAGAAGGTGACTGCGGAGTGGCACCCCGGTGCTCACTACGCATCTGCCGGTTGGAACCAGTTCCAGGGGCGACAGCCCTGGCCTGGGGAAAGTCCGGCAGGGGAGAGGGGTGTAACTACCCCCCTTCCTGGTCCCACCCTTAGGGCAGGACCTAGTCATGTACCCACCCCTTTCTTTAGAATAAAGACCGGAGCGGGGACCCTTCCAAATTAGATCATCTTTGATTCAAGAACTACTTTCTACGAAAGGACATTCAAGACTCTTCTCAAGATTTCTCCCTTGTGACTAAGGAGTAGTCACCCCGCATCAGCGGGCACCAACTAAGAACTCTGCGGTTTGCTGTAAGTCCTTCCTCAAGGAATCCGACGGCCCAGCTCGACGAGAACCGGCTTCCCTGGCACCTCTGACCTCTACCCACGTCATCAGCTCAGCTGTGATCTGTGGGTGCGACGAGACCTCGAGGGACCGGCCATCATCAGAACCTGCACGCTCTTAAAAACCAGCACGACCATCGAGGTAACTCTCTGGTGAGTGCTCTGGGGTCCGAGAAGCCCCGACCCTGAGCCGCTCCAGCACCGAAGTGCAGTCTCCCAGCATCTCCACGATCTGCGTGGGGCCCTTCTGCTCGCTGCTCAGCACGTTGTCTGGTCACTAGCCGCTGGCTTGTGTCCTTCTGTGACGACATCCGAGAATCCGTACTGCTGGTCTGGTTGCTCCAGACTGGCCCTTGCTTCCATCTTTGCGAGAAGCACCCCGGACCCTCCTGGTCCACTCAAGACGCCCTCTTAGGCCCACCACGTGGCCCTGAGAACTGCCAAGGCTTGTTGCCCCATCCTGGGCCCAGCGACGCCGACAGCATCATCCTTCGTGGGACAGCTCGCACCTCCACCGTGGTCGCCGACAACGCCTCCTGGTCCGTGAGACTGCAGAGCCTAGCGTCGCCCACTCACCTGGTCGAGGTGACGGCCAACCGGTGCCTTCCTGGTACCCTCTGACTACTGGCTAGTAGTACGAACTTGGTCCCCTCTGCTTTCAGGTTTCTTCAATCTCCGATCCAGGCTTGGATCTCTACGAACTATTCAGCACTGGTCGCCGGCCAGCAACTCCTTTTCTTCCGGCTCCTGGCTCGTCAGCGAAGACCCCGACGCCTGTAAGACTTGTGCAGCCGCAGCCCTCGTGGCTAGGTAACTCGGCATTTCGGTGCCTGCATAGCCTCCTTACTCTAGGGTCCCGAGTCCCTCGCTTCCGACTTGCCTTATCGGGTCCGCCCGAGACCTTAATCTTTCCGTGTCCTCGGACACTTGTTTTAATCGTGCACTTGAAGTATTTGCTAAAGAGATTTGGTTTGTGCTTAGTACCCTGTCCTCATAAAGAGTACAGGGCTGTTGTGATTCTTAATAAATATACTGTTTATTTTCATAACACTTGTGTGGTGTCCTTTCACTGGGTGTTCAAGGGGTACATGTGTGGTAAACAGCTGGCTTAACACGCCCTCTCGAGTCTTTAGCCTTGGACTGCTCGTATCCACGCTACTAGGATAGCTGGTCTATAGGTTGACTTACAACCAAACACCATAAGGGTCGTTGGAACGATACATAGCGGTCGCTAGAATAGCGAACGTTGCATATCGGGCCAACTTCTCACATTGGTGAGCAGCGGTTGGGATTTGAGCTTGCTGTTGTTTTACCACACGTATCCTAAGAATATCTTGTTGAAAGATCGCACAAAGTACTGTTAGTACATATAACTAAAAGCTTAGAATACTCTGAGTTCTACTGAACCAGCTGTTGTAGCTCCTCAAGGCTTAGCACACCTTGGCTACAACTCTTAGCAAGGGTACAGTAGGTAAACACGTAGTGTAGGTAGGTGCATCACTTACACCACACTAGAACCAGTATGTCGGACAAAGGAGGAAACTCTGGGTCTCCCCTTGTGTCAGTTGACCCTCCACAGGTCATCCCTTCAGGATATACTGTGCTGAGCTTCAAGGAGTTAAGACGACTGTGTCACTCCAGGAAGATTCAGCAGGGGTCTAACCCCACAACGTCCTTTCTGATTGGTCTCTTGGAGACTTATGATGCCAGGAGAGCTGAGAAACTTCGTAGCTCTTCTAATCCAGAAGGAGACATGCCTCCCCTCGAGGGAACCCGAGACGATCCTGACCTCATTCACCTCGCAACTGAGAACGAGGATGTGGAGGAGGATGAGGATGAGGATCTCTCTGGGGATGAGGCAGATAAGGGACAGGTAGAAGTCGTCAGACTAAGCAGGTCCAACTTAAGCAAACATGATAGCGTTACTGGGGGACCCCTGGGGCCACTATCAGGTCAGCTTAACATTGGGAATGGACGAGCCCGATCTCTGTCAAGAGACTCTGGCGGATCCCTTCGAACCAATGGCTCTCACAACTCTTCTCAGAGAGGGATGACGTCCCCTCAGAGGAGAGTGTACGAAGCTAAGGAAAGGGCAGCTAATCTGAGGATCGAAAGGGAAGAACTTGCCCTGGCCAAAGAAAGGCTTGCCTTTGCTAGAGAGCAACAGTTAAGTGGGGTAGTCCCCACTGGTGGCAGCAATGTACCTAGTAATAGGGAAAAGAGTTTCGATACGAAACACCTTGGTAAGATAGTGCCCCCCTTTAAACAAGGGGATGACATCCACAAATGGATTACTGCGTTGGAGAGGGCCTGCACTGTGCAGGGTGTTCCCCAGAGTCAGTGGGCAGCTATCTTGTGGCTCTCCTTTGAAGGAAAAGGAAGAGACAAGCTCCTCACCACAAGGGTGGAGGATGCTAACAATTACCAAATCTTGAAAAATACACTCGTTGAAGGGTTCGGCCTAACCACTGAGCAGTACAGGGTGCTGTTCAGGGATACCCAGAAAACGCAGTCTCAAGATTGGTCTGATTTCGTCGATTGTGCCACTAAGGCTTTTGAGGGCTGGTTGCTGGGCAGTAAGGTTACTGATTATCAAGGATTGTATAATTTGATGATGAGAGAACAAATTTTAAACAATTGTCAGAACCAGTTGTTGCATCAGCATCTTGTCGACTCGGATCTGACCTCTCCCCAAGAATTGGGAAAGAAGGCAGACAGATGGGTTCGTACAAGAGTTAAGCAGAACCAGGGCCAGAATCAAGGTGGTCAGAAGAAAGCAGACCAGAAGTGTAAAGATTCTAAAGGGGAACAAAATGACCAGAAGTCTTCGACAGGTCCCCAACAACCCAAAGAGGGTGGGGGTCAGGCTCCCCAAAAGAAGAAAGAAGGCCAATCCAAAAGATGGTGCCAGTACTGTAAAAGTAAGTCTCACTGGTTTAGTGAGTGCACCAAGAAAGGAGGAGGGCAGACTCCTGCCACTGCAGCCCCTAAGGCACCTGTGCCCCCTAGTACAGTCAGCAGTGGTAGTGCACCTCCCAAGGGTTTAGTAGGGTTAACCCTGGGTTCTGAGGGGCGTGACAACTTAGTTGGCACACTCACTCAGGCTGTCCTTGTCAGTACGGGGGACGCAGACGTATCCCCTGACGTAAGCCCCAATACTTTGGGCAAATACCGACAGACGCCTTTCATAAATGGAAAGATGGCTCAGGCCTATAGGGACACTTGTGCCAGCGTCACCATGGTGACGCCTAACTTTGTGGACCCTGGACAGATCATGCCAGGTACAGAATTCCTGGTGACCAATGCAAGCAATGTCACTACCAATCACAGTATGGCAATTGTAGCTTTCTCCTGGGGAGGGGTAACTGGCCACAAGAAGGTTGTAGTTAGTCCAGACCTCCCAGTGGATTGTTTGTTGGGCAATGATTTGGAGTCGTCACAATGGTCAGAAGTGGAGCACCGGACTCACATGGAAATGTTAGGTTTGCCAGCACATGTGTTCGCTGTGACTAGGTCACAGGTCAGGAAATGCCCCACTGAACAGGTGCTGGATCCTGGAACAACGGACCAGACACCTCCCAAGAAAAAGAGCGGTAGGGTTAAGGCTGCGCCTTCCCCCTTGCCCCAGGTCGAGGATCAAGTCTCAGAGGAGGCTGACCTACAGGAATTGAGGGAAACTGAGCCAAGGGAATTCGAACTTGATCAAGTTGAATTCTTGGGTTCAGGGGGACCCTCAAGGGAAGACCTGGGGAAGGACCAGTTAGACTGCCCTTCTCTTGAACCCCTCAGACAGCAGGCTGCTGCTGAGGCTGCTGGGAACGCCACAGGTACCCACAAGGTATACTGGGAAGATGGACTCCTGTACACTGAGTCAAGAGACCCCAAGCCTGGCATGACCAGGAGGCTGGTTGTACCCTTGTCTCAGCGTGGTTTCCTACTTACCTTGGCCCACGAGATTCCCTTAGCAGGTCACTTAGGCCAGACGAAAACGTGGGACAGGCTTGTCTCACACTTTCACTGGCCTCACATGAACGAGGATACCAAGGAGTTTTGCCGCTCCTGTGTCACTTGCCAAGCCAGTGGTAAGTCAGGTGGCACGACAAAGGCCCCCCTTATACCAATGCCTGTGGTGGGGGTGCCCTTTGAACGGGTGGGGATCGACATCGTCGGTCCCATGGAACCACCTACAGCCTCAGGGCACAAGTTTATACTGGTGGTAGTGGATCATGCCACCAGGTATCCTGAAGCTATTCCCCTTAGGACCACTACAGCACCTGTTGTGGCAAGAGCCCTAGTTGGAGTATTCTCCAGAGTGGGCTTCCCTAAGGAGGTCGTCTCCGACAGAGGTGCAAACTTCATGTCGAGCTACTTAACTGCTATGTGGAAGGAATGTGGTGTTAACTACAAGTTCACTACACCCTATCATCCACAATGCAATGGGCTTGTTGAGAGATTCAACAGGACCCTAAAAGGGATGATTCATGGACTACCGGAAAAGCTTCGGCGTAGATGGGACGTCCTGATCCCCTGCCTCTTGTTCGCCTACAGAGAAGTCCCGCAGAAGGGGGTTGGCTACAGCCCTTTTGAACTTCTGTACGGACATCCTGTAAGGGGACCCCTGTGTTTGGTGAAGGAAGGATGGGAGAGACCTCTCAAAAAGCCTGCAGCCAACATAGTGGACTATGTGCTTGGCCTCCGCTCGCGGATGGCTGAGTACATGGAAAAGGCATCTGAAAACCTTAAGGCCAGCCAAGAACTCCAAAAAACTTGGCATGACCAAAAGGCTGTCTTGACTGTTTACCAGCCCGGACAGAAGGTGTGGGTGTTGGAGCCAGTGGCCCCAGCAGCACTCAAGGACAAATGGTCCGGGCCCTACACCATCCTGGAGAAAAAGGGAGAGGTCACCTACCTGGTCGACCTGGGAACTCCCCGGAGCCCCCACAGGGTGCTTCATGTCAACAGGCTAAAAGCATATGTCGACAGGAAGGACATGAGTTTGCTCATGGCCCTAGATGAGGGACAGGAAGAGGAGAGCGACCCTCTCCCCGACCTGCTCACTCAGAATCCTGACGATGGCTCGGTAGATGGTGTTGTCTTTTGTGGCAGCCTCTCCGAACATCAACAGAGCGACTGTAAACAGGTTCTTCAGTCGTTCAGGCATATGTTTTCTCTAACACCCAGTCAGACCGATTGGTGCACCCATGAGGTTGACACTGGTGACAGCTTGCCAGTCAAGAGTAAAATCTACAGGCAGCCTGATCACGTTAGAGACTGCATCAAAAGTGAAGTGCAGAAAATGTTGGAGTTGGGAGTCATTGAACCCTCGGATAGCCCTTGGGCTAGTCCCGTAGTTCTAGTGCCGAAACCTCACACCCAGGGTGGTAAGAGAGAGATGAGGTTTTGCGTAGACTACAGGGGTCTCAATGCAGTCACTAAGACTGACGCCCACCCAATACCAAGGGCAGACGAGCTTATCGATAGATTGGCTTCGGCCAACTACCTAAGTACGTTTGACCTGACAGCTGGGTATTGGCAAATCAGGTTAGCTGAGGACGCCAAGCCTAAAACCGCATTTTCAACCCCTGGTGGGCATTACCAGTTCGTGGTGATGCCCTTTGGTCTGAAAAATGCACCTGCCACCTTCCAACGGTTGGTGAATCAAGTCCTTACTGGGCTGGATGACTTCTGTGCGGCGTATCTTGACGATATTGCTGTCTTTAGCTCCACCTGGGAGGATCACCTGGTCCACCTGCGGAAGACGTTAGAGGCACTGCAAGCAGCAGGTCTCACTATCAAGGCCACCAAGTGCCAGATAGGGCAGACACAGGTTGTATACCTGGGCCACCTTGTAGGTGGAGGTCAGGTTCAGCCACTGGAGAGCAAGATACAGTCAATCAGGGACTGGGCTCCTCCAACCACCCAGACTCAGGTTCGAGCTTTCTTGGGCCTGACTGGTTACTATAGGAAGTTTGTCAGGAACTATGGTTCAATTGTGACACCATTAAACGAACTGACAAGTAAGAAAATGCCAAAAAAGGTTCAGTGGACAGCGAGCTGTCAAAAAGCATTCGATGACCTAAAGCAGGCCATGTGCACGGCGCCTATCCTCAAGAGTCCGGACTACTCCAAACCATTCATTGTCCAAACAGATGCTTCTGAGTTGGGTGTGGGAGCTGTTCTTTCTCAACTGAATTTTGATGGTCAAGACCAGCCCATTGCTTTTATAAGCAGAAGGCTGACCCCTAGAGAGAAGAATTGGTCAGCTATTGAGAGGGAGGCCTTTGCTGTGGTTTGGGCCCTGAAGAAGCTGAGGCCATACTTGTTTGGTACTCACTTCAAGATTCAGACCGACCATAAGCCCCTCTTGTGGCTAAATCAGATGAAGGGTGAAAACCCCAAACTACTTAGGTGGTCCATTTCCCTACAGGGGATGGACTTTACAGTGGAACATAGACCTGGTACTGATCATGGCAATGCCGATGGGCTCTCCAGATATTTCCACTTAGAACAAGAAGACTCACCTGGTCAAGGTTAGCTTATTGTTCCGACGTTTGGGGGGGGGTCATGTAGGAGAGTAGGGTCTGCAATCCTATGATCACCCAGATTTTTTGCTTTTGTTTCACTGGTTTACGACTTTCTCTGGCTGTGGGCCTGCTAATCGGACCCACAGCCTGGCTGTTCTCTTTCTAAATTACAATATGTACCCTAGGTGCATTTACCAATTGGTACTGGGCCACCTTATCAGACCCCGTAACGCAGGGCATAGGTGTACCCAGGGCCGCCAGGGGCTGAAGCATGTATTATGCCACCCCTGGCTGGCCTCCTAAATTTGACACAACTGGCTGCACGACAGCTGGGGCGAAGCCGTGTAACCACCCTTCGCTGTAGGTATAGTAGCTCTATATCTAACCATACAATGGACACCCGAGTTCCTATCAGTCACTCCTATGGCAGGCCTTAACAATCCTGAAGGCAGAGTGCGTGGGCTCGTGTGAGCTAGGTTCAGGCCCGAGCCGAGCCCGGTTGCAGCTTGCGGAATCAAGACCCAATAGCTGTTCCATGATAACGCGTACCATATCGGTAACTCCGGTGTCGCGTTATCAAGGCATGTCGAGTAAGGTGTCATACGAATCGGGGTGCTGCCCTCTCACCAATTCTGGCGATGAGGTTAGCATCCCACCCTTCTAGAGGGACACGACATGTATGTAACTGTGAACCCCGGTTAAAGTTAACTGAAGCCTCAGCTCCACAAAATGGATGCTGCCACCACAGACACGAGTCTGACCTCCTGCTGCTGGGAGTCCTTCCAGCGAGGAGCACTTGGACAAAGGGTTTCCTGTAGAGGGCGCTGTTCGCACCGTCCCAGACAGGGTTTGTGTATTCTGGGTAGGTAGGGCTTTGGCGAGAAGGTGACTGCGGAGTGGCACCCCGGTGCTCACTACGCATCTGCCGGTTGGAACCAGTTCCAGGGGCGACAGCCCTGGCCTGGGGAAAGTCCGGCAGGGGAGAGGGGTGTAACTACCCCCCTTCCTGGTCCCACCCTTAGGGCAGGACCTAGTCATGTACCCACCCCTTTCTTTAGAATAAAGACCGGAGCGGGGACCCTTCCAAATTAGATCATCTTTGATTCAAGAACTACTTTCTACGAAAGGACATTCAAGACTCTTCTCAAGATTTCTCCCTTGTGACTAAGGAGTAGTCACCCCGCATCAGCGGGCACCAACTAAGAACTCTGCGGTTTGCTGTAAGTCCTTCCTCAAGGAATCCGACGGCCCAGCTCGACGAGAACCGGCTTCCCTGGCACCTCTGACCTCTACCCACGTCATCAGCTCAGCTGTGATCTGTGGGTGCGACGAGACCTCGAGGGACCGGCCATCATCAGAACCTGCACGCTCTTAAAAACCAGCACGACCATCGAGGTAACTCTCTGGTGAGTGCTCTGGGGTCCGAGAAGCCCCGACCCTGAGCCGCTCCAGCACCGAAGTGCAGTCTCCCAGCATCTCCACGATCTGCGTGGGGCCCTTCTGCTCGCTGCTCAGCACGTTGTCTGGTCACTAGCCGCTGGCTTGTGTCCTTCTGTGACGACATCCGAGAATCCGTACTGCTGGTCTGGTTGCTCCAGACTGGCCCTTGCTTCCATCTTTGCGAGAAGCACCCCGGACCCTCCTGGTCCACTCAAGACGCCCTCTTAGGCCCACCACGTGGCCCTGAGAACTGCCAAGGCTTGTTGCCCCATCCTGGGCCCAGCGACGCCGACAGCATCATCCTTCGTGGGACAGCTCGCACCTCCACCGTGGTCGCCGACAACGCCTCCTGGTCCGTGAGACTGCAGAGCCTAGCGTCGCCCACTCACCTGGTCGAGGTGACGGCCAACCGGTGCCTTCCTGGTACCCTCTGACTACTGGCTAGTAGTACGAACTTGGTCCCCTCTGCTTTCAGGTTTCTTCAATCTCCGATCCAGGCTTGGATCTCTACGAACTATTCAGCACTGGTCACCGGCCAGCAACTCCTTTTCTTCCGGCTCCTGGCTCGTCAGCGAAGACCCCGACGCCTGTAAGACTTGTGCAGCCGCAGCCCTCGTGGCTAGGTAACTCGGCATTTCGGTGCCTGCATAGCCTCCTTACTCTAGGGTCCCGAGTCCCTCGCTTCCGACTTGCCTTATCGGGTCCGCCCGAGACCTTAATCTTTCCGTGTCCTCGGACACTTGTTTTAATCGTGCACTTGAAGTATTTGCTAAAGAGATTTGGTTTGTGCTTAGTACCCTGTCCTCATAAAGAGTACAGGGCTGTTGTGATTCTTAATAAATATACTGTTTATTTTCATAACACTTGTGTGGTGTCCTTTCACTGGGTGTTCAAGGGGTACATGTGTGGTAAACAGCTGGCTTAACACGCCCTCTCGAGTCTTTAGCCTTAGACTGCTCGTATCCACGCTACTAGGATAGCTGGTCTATAGGTTGACTTACAACCAAACACCATAAGGGTCGTTGGAACGATACATAGCGGTCACTAGAATAGCGAACGTTGCATATCGGGCCAACTTCTCACACAGGGCACACTCTGGTTATCGGATCAACTGGTCCAAATCGCAAATGTATGCCCTCTGGGGCGAACCCCGACCAGCCCAAGGGGCTATGACATCCCAGTGGTGGACCGGGGTTTTACATACTTGGGCATATTCCTCGCGCCGGACGAGAATCTTTTCTATGAACGCAACCTCAAGAAGCCCCAAGGAACGTCTGAGATCAGATGTCATGCATTGGAGGTCGTTGCCCCCGACGCTGTTGGAACGTGCTTCCCTGTTTAAGATGCTCACTCTCCCACGCTTTCTGTATGCGCTGGAAATGCTCCGTACCTGATCCCCGACTCCTATTTCTCTCAAATTCTTGGGGCGGTGCAGGAGTTACTCTAGGACGGTCTGCCCCCACGGATAGCCATATCTAAACTTACCATGGGGTGGTATGACGGGGGTATAGGCCTGCTAGATCTACGCCTTTACTACCAGGCGGCGCAATTGGCACCCATTATTGGATGGGCATTTGGACCTCATGACGACCCAAATGTCCACACAGACCACTGGCTGATGGGAAAGGGGGGATATAACAGGGCTCTGTACTCCAATCATCGGAAACTGCCTCTGACAGGCCCCACGGCCCGTACAGTCAAGGTCTGGCACAAAGTACAGGGTGAGTTGGGGTGGCACAACCATCTCACGAGGGCAACTCCCCTGTGGGAGCCTGATCTCTTCGGACGCCTTAGTCCGAAGAGATCAGGGAGGTGGCTATTCCACAAAGATTATGATTGGTACAGCTAAAGGTGTTACACAGGGTCTACTTTGATGCCCCCTATTGTTTCGATTGGGTAGGAGGACGGACGCACGCTGCTTACGACTCTGCAACCGGACTGGTACGTTCACACACATACTCTGGGACTGCCCCCACATACAAAGCTATTGGACTGATCTCACCCGGCAAATGTCCAGAGCCTGTGGCAAATCCATTCCTCCCTCCCCCAAGACTTACCTCCTTAACATATAGGACACAACGGACCTCACCCAGATGGAACAATCGTGGGCAACAATGGGCAGGACTGTTGCCAAACGTAATATCGATCAAAGGTGGGGTTCAGCAGTGACACCAAGGGTGAGAGACTGGGCGACCGATATGGACCATGCAATGGTGGCTGAGAAGAGAGTGTTCAAGGGGCGTGGGTGGTGGAACTGTGGAGGGAGAGGCGGACAATACTGGAGCAACAGGATGGGTCAGGAGAAATCATATTACCGGGGGAAGCCCTTAGAGCGCTATGGGGTAGAACCCCTGATTCCCATGGGTTTCCATAGATTGTTAAAATGTTCCCGGCTTGTCGAGATGGCTCTGAACTGTATTGAACAATGTGTTAAATATCCTCTTACTCTGTATAACTGATGAACTACAGATTCTAACTGTATTTTGCTCGGCCACCAATGACTCTGTAATGCCCAGTTGGCTGCTGTTTGTTACCAATAAAATTGTTTAAAAAAAAGGGGAAAAAGTACCTCGGTTTTGTTGGCATTAAGTCCAATCACAGCCACCTCTGCCATATACAGCTTGAACTATGCGGCCGCACCTCCTGCCCTCTGGGATATGGTAGCAATCAGTTGAGTATCATCCACATAGAACACAATGGTAACATTGTGTCGCTCGATGATCTCTGCCAGGGGGCGCATGTACATATTGAAGAGCGTGGGGCTCAACAAGGAGCCATGAAGTACCCCCTTTGGCAGAGACAGCAGATCCGAAGAGAATGGCCTTTGCACAACTTGGAAAGAGCGGTCCTGGAGAAAGGAGCACAACCTCCGACACTGCAGTCCCCAATCCGATTTAATAGGACACGAGACAGGGTATCAAAGGCAGCGCTCAAATCCAGCGTTATTAGTGCTGCAGTCTGCCCTCCATAGACACAGTGCTGGAGTGATTCTATTTCAGAGGTACGTGGCACTGGCTAAAAGAGAAGGATATCAGATTGCTCAGGTAGGTAAAATGACATCCGTTCCCTCGACTAGGAATTAAGGAGGAGCTGGATCCAGAGGAGACCCTGACTTGACTTTCCCCAGGAGTCCATCGAGTTCATCCCAGTGAGGAACCTTAAAACTAAGCAGACCAACCCCAGGTGGGATAGCTTCAGAGAAATGGAAATCTGACTTTCGGAGGAAACGAGTCATACATTTTGGATACTTTATTCGCAAAGAAAAGCACAATCCTATTGCAGCTCTTAACTGAATGTTCATTGCAGGTCGCAACCCACTCCAGGGAAGGCAGGGATTTAAATATGGAGAAGAAGTCTCTAGTAGAATTTGTAGTCTCCTCAATGTTCGGACCATAAAAAGCCCTGCGTGCAATGCGAGCCAGTTTATGGTAGTGCTTTATTGCTGCTTCGTACTCTATCTTACATTTAGCATCAAACTCCTTTATCCATATCCACTCAAAGCGTTTGCAAGATTCCTTTAGGGGTGCCAACTTATTGTTAAACCATTCTGCAGTTGCTATTGCACGAGTCACCCAGATCTGGGCCATAGGGGCAACACTATCCAGGGACGCAGTTATCCAGCTCTCCATACCAGAGTTGACTGCATCTACATCCTTCCTGCCACCGGGTCGGTTAGCAGGATTTCATTTGTAAAAGCCTCAGATGGAAGTTTGGCCAATCTACGAGATTCAGAGGGTAGATAGAGGTCTTTCCAGCACAGAAGCAGGCTTTGATAGAATAACCTAGGCGGGTATATCATTGTAGAACTCCTCTCTAATAAGTAGCTTGCTTTCTCCATGTTTTTTCTGTTGCTATCCCAACTCTGTAAAAGCCTCTCTACAACAAATTGAGCTCCAACACATCCTTTACAGTACCTGCCTTCTACAGAATCAACTATAAACTCTCACTTCTTCCAAGAGCAGTAGACAGAGGTTTAATGTGAACATACTCTTCCTAAATCCGGAGTTATTGATAGGTGACTCATTACTGCTGAAAAGGAAGACTAGGCACTGAACTCAATTCAATTCTTACTTTATTCGGTTATTAAAATCAAACAACCATAAAAGTTCAGGTAAAATCACAGTTGTTAAAAAAAGAAAAAACAATACATATCAAATTCATCCAATCCACCAAATTCAACTCATCACATTTCAGAATATAATAGATTTCCGAGATTTAAAAACATTTTTAAAAAACGAAGAAATCGATACAATGGTTAAAATATTGTCAAGTTTCTGTACAGCTAAAAAGGCAGGGTGACAACGATTTATTTCCATGGTCTTCAATAAGGGAACAACCCATCTTCGTCTAGGAATTGAATAAAATGTACAGAAAAAAATAATGTGTATTTCTGATTGTTCTGACAAATCATCACAAGGACATTTATTCAGATTTTTCGACCAATCATTCATGATGGGGAAGCTAAGTGACCTAAATAACAAATTAAATCTAAAACGAGTTAATAAGAACCTCTCATAGTCACTCATTTGTAATTTAACATATGGCTGCATTTTACTGGAAATCACGATTTGCTTGTGCGCGACCACCGTTTTTTTCATCATTTCTGTGGTGGTTCTGCGCTCCTACAGGTAATTCATTCACTTTTCTTTCAGGACTTTCCTGGGGATGTTACACAGGGAGGATGGTTCATCATAATAATTTGCCAAACCTAATTCAGTGAAAGACTTCTTCACATAACATAGCCATCCGATTTTGCCACCATTATCTAGCCTAATCACGTTGTTCACAATGGAACGGTTTAATCCACATTCCTCGGTGGTCCAAATCCTGTGCCATAGCAGTACCGGGACCACCTTTATGATGTCTTCTAAATACGGTTCCCAGAGTTCTGCATGGCAAACATATGTGGAAACACTTTTTGGAACGGCTAGGAGGTATTTCATGAAGAGGTTTTCCACCACCTGTAGTAATTTTGCATTTGCATATCCCCACAATCCTGCGCCATATGTCGCAATTGCTACGCAGGTAGTTTTATACACTATTAGCATCTCCCCAATAGGTTTTCTGCCAATTTCTTAACTAAAAATTTTTATGGCCATTATTGATTTGCAGAACAATAACTTTCTGGTCTTGATTGTGTTATTCCATAGACCAATGTGGTCGAACAAGACTCCTAGGTAAGAAAAAGTTGGGGTAAAATCAACTGGGGAAGAACCAACTTTCTCTTTTTATGTGCACCTGAGCCACAGGTCATGGTAAAGGTCTTTGAACAGTTTATCCCTAGGTCCAAACCTATCATGAAATCTGCAAAGGAGGTGACTATACTTTGCATGGCCAGTTGAGATCTAGCCATCAAGACAGTGTCGTCGGCATACAACAATGCTGGGACTGATCTTTACCCCACCATCAGCATATCCTTACACTCCCTTAGCAATGTAGTCACAAAATCATTAATGTAGAGCGCAAAGAGAAACGGAGCCAAGACGCAGCCTTGTCGTACTCCCCTAGCGATGCCAAATGATTCTGTGCATTCACCATTTTTTCCGTGTCTAACTCTAGCGGATGCATCTAGAGTAAGTTCCCAGAGGAAAATAATAATGGATGTACCTACCCCTAGTTGTTCCATAACCAGCCAAAGTTTACTATGTGAGAAACAATCAAATGCAGACGATAAGTCTACAAAAGTTAAAAACATACGACCATCCTTGGCTTTTGTACATTTTTCTCTTAGGATATGCAAGTTCAAACATTGGTCAATGGTACTAAGCCCTTTCATAAAACCATATTGCAAATCACTGATTATTGTCTTTTCATCAGCCCACATTTGAAGCCTATTTAAAATACCTCGACCAAAAACCTTAATGGTGGAGTCCAGAAGCGATATTGGGCGATAACATTGACAACTTGCTCTGTCCCCTTTTTTAAATATAGGTACTATGACCAATTCACACCAAGAAGATAGGAGGCCATTCCGAGACGTGGCATTAAAAAGTAGGGTGAGGATCGGGCCCCAGAGACCTACATTATTTTTATATAAATCCACCGAGACCCCTATCGGGGCCGGGTGCCTTGCCTCCCAGGCTTGCATTAATACTGGCATTCACCTCCGCTACGGAGATATCTGGAACCAAGGTGTTCTTTGAGTGACAGTAATCTCCATTTATATTATCCTGTACTGAGCAATCTACCTCTTGACTCTCAGCAGAGTATAGTTCTGAATAATGCGTCACCCACTCTCTCAGTTATGGCTACTTCTATTCTAGCTGAGACATTATAATTTAGGAATGGGGCGTTAACAGCTTTCCAAAATGCTGCAGTATCTCGGCTTGAGGATGCTTCGCAGAGAGTATCCCAAGCTTCTTTTTTTAAGTTATCTTTTCTCTTTTTTAGAGTCTGCTTATAGACATTTCTACGGACCTTAATTAGAGTGCTATCTTTGACTGGGGCATTTAGAGCATATTTAAAGTTTGAATAGGCCTTAGTACAAGCTGTATCACACCAGCTTGTTTGGATCTTTTTAACACCTTTTGTGTCATCCCATAGGCACTTCTTAATTTGTGATACAATTAATAAGACATTTTTCATAATATCAATGTCTTCAGTATTCACATCTGTACAGGCAAAGAAATGGACCTCGCAGCTCTTTACTAATTTTTGACGGAAATCTTCTGGGACAACTTTCGTCCACTTTAACGAATAACCATTTTTTCTGGCCATAGAGATGTTAACTACTCGCGGTTTAAGCATATCTTTTCCGCGTTGTGCTTTAGGTCTGCCCTGAAGAACTAAACTAAGGGGAAAGTGGTCACTCAATGGATTATCCAGGGTGTTAAATACCTGGATCATGCCCCCGTGTCTAGCCGTCATGATTACGTAATCAATTGTTGAATTTGCCCCTCTACCATTAAAGGTGGGGCAAAATGGACTCTCGGGCTAGTCAATCTATTCGCAAATCCCATGTCACACCCAAAGATGGTTTCATTTAGGAGGTCCCCACACTTGGTGTGCTCAAAATGGCTCAGACTGGTATCTTTATCCAGCATGACACCACAAGTTCCTCTCTCTCCTCTCTCACATAAAGAGCAGTTAAAGTCCCCTGCCCATATAACACAAACCTCTTTACAGCTTCCTTCCACCATAGATTTTATATTGTCACCTAAAGACTTAAAAATATTGTCCACGTCCTCTTCCTGGACATTGTTATAAAAATGTATCAATACCAAGGAAAATACTTTATCAATAACAATCCTGATAATATGATAGTGCATATTATTAAAGACAATCTCTACCTTAGTGCATTGTAACATATTGGACACGTATGCGCATAAACCCCCTTTGGCCCTACCATGCACAGAACTAATGGCTGGGGAGAAAAAGGTTTTAAAACCGCTGACATGATCAGGTGTCGTAGTCCAAGTTTCTTGAAGGCTCACAATCTCAATTGTTCACTAGGTTAACCCAATTTTCATTGTCCAGTTTTGGCCTTAGGCCTGCGATATTCCAGCTCAGAATTGACCACGTCCCCTTCTTGGTTTGACTAGCCAACATATCCGTGACACAGTTAAGCTCCAAATTATCCTCTGGGGATAGGTTTGCATCTGCAATGCTCTCATTCGATGAGTCCGCCTTGTTACTCTTAAATTCCCCAGAACCTAGCCCATCCTTTGCTTTGATCTCATTCAAACCCAGGTTATCATGAGCAATCCTTAGGCTACAAGATCTCATAGATAGCACGGAGTTAGTAAAAGGAATATCTGAAGCAAGTCAATCAATATCCTCCAACCCTTGCAACATGTCATAGCGATTAGAGAGTGATATGTTGAACCTCGCCCCATTTCTATCCCTAAACTCCCCTTGCTGCCATAAACTTGCTGTGTTCATGCCAGAATGTATAGACGGGTAGAAGTTAGTCAGGTCCAGGCTTTGGATCCCACCATTTGTTCTATAAATATTCCAGTCACAGATATACCTTACAGCATGTCTGTCTCTAAAATTGACTATTATACAGTCCCCAGGAAGGTCTTTTAATTTATGTCCAACCCACTCTGCGAACATATAAGATTTCTGCTTGTAGATGCCCTGGGAGGGGTCTATTAGTATTCAGCCAGAAAACAACCTTATTCTTAAGCTCTGAATAAGAGTCCCCTCTGTCATTTTTCAGTTCCGGCACCCCAGTCAGCACCACAGTATATGGCGTAGGCTGTGGTGGCAGATCAATACGTGGGAAAATAGTCTTCTCTTTATCGCAACTGATCTTTCCTTGTTCCTTATGAGTAATATCCCTGGTCCGCTCCCCCACTATATCCTTTGCAACCTCTCTCTCTCTCTGCTACCTTCCTTTCGGTATTTTTTAAGGCCTGTGCACTATTTCCTGGTGGCAAAACGCGTTGACCAGGGCAATTATCACCCACTGTCAGCAGAGTAGCTGAGCTATGGAGTGCTTCTGGGATACTAATAACTGTGGTTGGGCTGGGCCAGGACCAAGTACACCCACGGCCTTAACATTAACCTCAAGATTTTTCAATGAGTCACGATTTGCTAAGGCCATCTTTTCCAGACTTCCTATTTTGTCTGTTAGGGTTTTTAGGTCTCGCCTGTCGATGCGCATGCGCATCGAGCAAGGCGAGAGTATTGGCACTTATCCGCTCTTTATCCACACTGCAAGGAATCGTGGCGATTCCTTGCAGTGCACGATAAATTTAAGCTCAATGCGCATGCGCATTGAGCTTAAATGCGCGTGCACATGCCCCCAGCCGCCTACTCTCTCTCTCAGCCTTCCCACAACTCCGCCCCCTCACTACTTGATTGCACGGCCGCTAGGCCGTGCCTCCCCTACTCTCCTCCCCCCTCCTCCTCTCCTCCCATGCCTGCCTGCCTGCCTCAACTCTCCGCCTCCTCGATCTTCTGTAAAGAATAATTGAAGTATACTCATTAAACCAAACAAGGAACTTACACGTCTATCAAAGCTAAATTAACCCGTAAGAATAACACACAGCGTGTCATTCGTATATTACCAATCCTTACCGAATAATGGGACCGTCTGATTTAAAGCATCCCGAGTCGATCACATTTTTTCAATGGGCTCTACACAGTCAGCGCAACTCAAGTCACTGCTGGGTAGAAGATTAAATCCAACGGGGAAGGATCACACGGTAAGAGGATTCCCTCCCGTCAACAATCCAGAGTAAAAGTTTGCGTTTAGGCGTTTGTCTCTCGCGCCATATCAGGGCTTAGAAATAGAGGGCGGACCAACTAGACTTAAACCGGGGCACACAATCCCAACTTTAGAGCGGAAACTAAAAAAGGACTAGCGCCGCGAATACCTCTAAACTCACTCATCATGGCAGTGCTCTAAGTAAAGTAATATATCCAAGTTTATAACACGCAAATACTCGAATATGCCTCAGTTTACCCAGAATGAATTTAAAAAATCTGAATTATACCAAATATAAACACATAAAAATAAAATGTTTGTCCTAGTATCTTATTTATATACTTTCAACACAGCGAAGTGTAAATAATAGTCACCCCTTATAACCCAGTGTGTTGCCTCAACCCCTTACATTCTGCAGATTTTGTAATACATTTGTCAATTGATCAATACATAAAACGATTGATTTCAAGTACAGCAGTAGTGCAAAATATACACACAAACAGGTATATCTATATTAATATTCAAGACCCTCAACCCCTCACCCTCACCCTCACTCACACTCACCCTCACCCACCCTCAACCCCTCACCCTCACCCACCCTCAACCCCTCATCCTCACTCACCCTCAACCCCTCACCCTCACTCACCCTCAACCCCTCACCCTCACTCACCCCCAACCCCTCACCCTCAACCCCTCACCCTCAACCCCTCACCCTCACTCACCCTCACCCCCTCACTCACCCTCACCCCCTCACTCACCCTCACCCCCTCACTCACCCTCACCCCCTCACTCACCCTCACCCCCTCACTCACCCTCACCCTCAACCCCTCACCCTCAACCCCTCACCCTCAACCCCTCACCCTCAACCCCTCACCCTCACCCCCTCACTCACCCTCAACCCCTCACCCACCCTCAACCCCTCACCCTCAATCCCTCACCCACACTCACCCACACTCACCCACACTCACCCACACTCACCCACACTCACCCACACTCACCCTCACTCACCCTCACCCACACTCACCCACACTCACCCTCAACCTCACTCACCCTCAACCCCTCAACCTCACTCACCCTCAACCCCTCACCCTCACTCACCCTCAACCCCTCACCCTCACTCACCCTCAACCCCTCACCCTCACTCACCCCCACTCACCCTCAACCCCTCACCCTCACTCACCCCCACTCACCCTCAACCCCTCACCCTCAACCCCTCACCCTCACTCACCCTCAACCCCTCACCCTCAACCCCTCACCCTCAATCCCTCACCCTCAATCCCTCACCCACACTCACCCACACTCACCCACACTCACCCACACTCACCCACACTCACCCACACTCACCCACACTCACCCACACCCTCACTCACCTTCAACCCCTCACCCTCACTCACCCCCACTCACCCTCAACCCCTCACCCTCCCTCACCCTCATTCACCCTCACTCACCCTCCCTCACCCTCAACCCCTCACCCTCACTCACCCTCAACCCCTCACCCTCAATCCCTCACCCTCACCCACACTCACCCCCACTCACACTCACCCACCCTCACTCACCCTCACCCTCACTCACCCTCACTCACCCTCACTCACCCTCACCCTCATGCTAAAGATTTACAAAAAAAACCATTAACAATTCTAAAAGCACTAACTCTAATGCTGCGAGACCTATTGCATTTCTAATGCTTGTTATTCTTTCAAGCAGAGGTAAAATTAGAGATTTCATCAACTGCTCAAGATGAACCATAAAACTCACAGGGTTTGGCGGCAATGTCTCCTGATGGGATGATACCGGTGATGGATCTACATCTATGGGACCCCTGGGTGTGCTAGATGGTGATGGCTGGGATTGCGCAGCTACGTTCGACGTTTTAGTTTGTTTTGGGCATCTACCCTTCAAATGGGTCCCCCCTCGCTTTCTTTTACCATTTGGACCCCAACCCGGATGTTTGGTTCTTTGTTCGTGAGCTTGGCCGTGAATTAGTTCCATTCTTTACAGCAGTCCTCATTCGAATCTGTGGGACGGGATCATTTGATATGTCAGTTATAGAAGTTATAGAAGATTCATTCAACTCTGCTGTACAGTCAACCTCTACCCCAGACCGCCCCAGTAATACTTGTGGGTTAGAGCAATCTCGAGCAATAGCCCCTGCCATCCCGTGATGATTATGTGTTTTGGGCGCTATATCTTCAGGCGTCACTGCTAATAATATAGGGCCCAAAGAAGAACGCCCGTTCTAGGCAGGTTCTAGCAACAAACGTTTTTCCGTTAGAGCGATTTGATGCTCCAACACTGTTGCTGCCCTAGTTATAAACATATCCAGGGTACCCGTAACCGTCCCGCCTATGGTCCCAGAGGTACCCTTCCTTCCTTTCCCCAGTCTTGACACAATTTTTTCTCAGTCGGCTGTTTTGCCCACCCAGAGTAGAAATCAAACAGATACAATGTATATTACAAAGGCAATGACGCAAATAATAGCCAATGTCTTACTTAATAATGAATGTTAGAGGGGGGCAGGGCCCAGCCCAGCCTCCTTCAGCCCCTGACGGCCACAGACGGCCCGGGCTTAGCCCGGCGCAATCCTGCAACACGGGGGCTGAGCGATGTTTAAAGCGCCTCCGGGTGCGGAAATGACGGTGGTGGCTTCCGCCGCAAAGGAGCCTGGGGGATGTAGTCCTCATAGCGGCCGCAAGGGTATAGAGCTGCGGCGGCAGGAGGACAAGAAGGACGACCAGCGCCAGGGACAAGGAACCAGTAATGGCCAAAGGTGATTTCAAAATGCCTTTAAAGTATGCACGAGGCACTGAACTCATATGCTACACAAATGATGTTCACTCAGGATTCCAGTGCCTGCTACGCCTACCAAACCTTTCCTGGAGTGCCATCACAGGAGAAATTAAACTTGGAAGAGGCAACATATTTCATCATGCTAACATCTAAAAAAACAAGAAATGATGTCCCGATAAATTCAATTCTCTGTACCACGTCACTTATTGCAACACACTCCAACAAATTCAAGTGATCGGGAGAGCCACTGATGAAGGCAAACTTATAGGGACCAGATCTTGCTCACTCTTGCCCAGTGAGATATACACAATTCTAAGGAGCAGATCTTGCTCACACTTGTCCAGTGGGATATATTCCATGCTCTGAATCACGTCTTACTGGAACACATCCAAGTGATTGGAAGAGCCACTGAAGAAGTCAACATTTTAGGGAGCAGATCTCAGACCATGCATATTGCCCCCTTCAGATTGACAAAAAGCTTCAAACTAAGCAGTATTTCTCGGAGATAACTAATTTATTACACACACACACACACACACATATATATACACACACATATATATATATATATATATACATACACACACATATATACATACACACATACATACACATAAATACACATACATACACATATATACACATACATACACATACATACACATATATACACATACATACATACACATATATACATACATACATACACACACATATATACATACATACACACACACATACACCATTCCTATGAATGGACTTTCCTGAGTATATACCACAGTGAGCTTTATAATTGTTGCTGCTGGGTAAACTCCATATATTATTCACTGTTCGTATACAGAACTTCCAGGGATTGGTTGGGTTTGTCGCTCCTGGTTATAGCATATTACCAGTCAACCCTCCGAATCACACTGATGGCAGCTATCCCTTCACTGTGCAGACAACACAGTGTGTAAGAAGCGTGAATGCAGCTATTCTCGCTCTCCACGACACTTTCTGCTTAAGTGCTGCGATACTGCAGTACCATGCAGCATTTGAGCACATCTCCAAATCCAGCATACCTCACACAACATCGACCACATTGTCCAAAACACAACTAACACTTTTTTCAACTATGCACTTTGAATTTGTGTCTTGGATCCCAATGCAAACTAGAGCGCTTCATGATTCTGTCAGGATAACAAATTACTACTTAATTTCAGCAATACATGTGGAGCCCACTCAGGACCTTCCCACTCCCAAGCAGAGATCACCAGCAAAGTTGAGAAAGGAATTTGCATTCCCTCTCTCCCACGCGCTGGGTAGCACCTTAACACACAATCAGAAGTCAAAAACATTGCCCCTGTACACAACTTAACCTTAAATGTCTCAGGCTCCCCTCGTCTTAGCCAACCTGGAATTCTGGTGTACAGGTATTAACCACCTCAAATCATCTTCTCCTAATAACTCCGACACCTTACACAAACACAGACCTGATGGTAGAGGAGGTGGAACAGCCTCTATTAATCAAAAATTCATTGAAAACAACGAGATTAAGGGCACCTCTTTGGAATCCCTGGGTCACAAAAGCACTGTAATCAGTATTACTAAACATATTAACACATATTTATCCATCTTGTGGAGAAAAAAAATATATTGAGTGGTCATCTTTTGTCACCACTGTGGCACACAAACGGTCATTCTGAATATGGTGAAAAACTACTCAAAACTCTGGACAAAGGTCAAATGTGCTTCTTGATACTTTTGGATCGATCAGTCAGCCAGTTTTACGTGGTCGGCCATGGAGTCCTTGTGGACCAACTGGCATCATATGGGTGTTACCCTCTCTCGTTTCGGTTCTTTCTTGGCGAGCAGCACTATCAGGGTCAACTCCACACGCTGTCCTCAAGAACAATCTCTTCAAGTACGGAGTCCATGGGTACATATTCTTGACCACTCTTGAACATGTGTACGGGTGATATTCAGACCAACCTTATATTGGAGGAGGGACCAATATCATTAAGTTGGCAACTGCCAGAAACTAGCTCAACTCCGTTTGTTGTCTAATAATTCCCTCAATGGCAGAGCACTCACTAATCTACTTAACCAAACTCTTTCAGTCATCACCAAGATATCAGGGAATGGCCATAGTGAATCTTCTATTTATCCATCAGAGTTAAAAAGATTTGATGGCAGGTCTTCTCATGTTCAGGAACAACCCTCTGAATCCTAGTTCATCACTTTACTGAGCAGCAAAAAACAAATACTTTGTAAGGATCATATGAGGCTCGAAAATCAACTACTTGCGCTAAGTGCATGGTCTCATGGTCTCCAATTCCTAAATTAGGTTAGACATAAATCCTTTTACGGTCGGTATCTAATTGAACTGCACACATCCGTGCTGGTCAGATACTGAAAATTGGTCCATGTTTTTCCACTCACAACCGGAAGGGTTCTATCTTTCGACACAGTTAAATGTCACTCTTTCACTGAAACAATACAACACCATCAATTCTCGTTGACATCATAAAGATGGCTGCTAAACAGACCAACTCCCCAACTCTGTTCCTCCCATCCGCAAGCGATACAAGATGACAATTTTTAAGCTTTGGAACATTGTCTACAAAAACTGCAAATATTTTACTAAAAAAATAACACATACTGTCAGCGCACTATTTTAAAAATTACTTTCATGGGCAAATGTAAAGCAAATATCTTGAGATTTCTTAAACTGCAAGGAGCTCAAAGCATAACCCTAAACTCACTACCTAAAACTGCATCTTCCTTCAGCAAGAGAGGCAGGGGCACATAAAAACAGCACATGTTCCAGCTAACATTTCTGTGCTAGATTCACCGCGGATAAAAATGTGATTTAGCATGAGCTTCTCCGATAAATGGGGTTGGGCTGTGGGACTATACGTGACGTGTACGCTGCAAATTCCAGTCAACAATAAACAATCAGCATAAGGCAGAGCATGTCGCCTTTTGTCAAGCCTAATTCCTGTTCCCTGCAGTCGAAACTGTCCCAGGCCATCCCCGCAGGGACAAGACATCTACTGATCCGAGTCGCCCTCCCCCACCACCGACAGATACCCAGATCTGAAGAGAGACATCCAGCTGTCAGCTACGGAAACTCTAGGGCTACGTGGCCAGAAGGAAAGCGTCAAGGCATGAAATCAGCAAGTGAATGACGGCCCGTCACTGAGGACATGAGGGAGACAGCGGCGACATTCCACATACTTTACCAACAGAAGAACGAGCCGAGAACGTTTGGACCGAGCACGTGAGGGGCTCGGGGACTACCGGCAAGATCAACTACTGCGCATGCTCGGCGGTGCAACGGCGAACGGTCCCCTGCTCGGGTCTCAGCTGATGAGGAATCAAGGCAAGAACCTTAACAGAACTTAAAATAATAATAATAATTGTATGCCAGCCCACTCCACCCACCCCACTCTCTGCCCCTACACGCATTCACACCAGCACAAAACAGCGGTGCAAACACAGGGAACTTGACTGTGCGAATATACAGCGCGAACTCGACCCGAAGGTACGCTAGGTCACAATTACCATTTTTAAGGAGCGGGGGATTTTAAGTGATTTGTCCAGAATCACGGGATGTTGAGCCGACCACGAGACTCGAAACTGGTTACCCAGTTCAAAAGGCGACAACTTTGATTTTAAGGTAGAAAAAGCCGATACAAATCGGACTTAAAATGTGCGGATTAGTGTCGAGAACGGGAATCGAGAAAATGTATCTGTTGTTAAATCCAGTAGCAAACATTTTTTTCCTGGGGGGAAGGGAGGGGGGGGGGGGGATATTACTTATAAAAAAATGTATTAGCCCAATTTGCGATGTATTATTTGTTCTCTTGTTTCAATGGATATAATGCACATTTTAAGTGAAATCAGACAAAACCAGCTAACGGTGCAAACGGTGGGCTTCAAATTTTCAATTTCACTTTATAATGAACAATATTAATGCTCCTCGCCCACCACTCAGTTCTTATAACACCTGATCTTTGAGTGCAACTATAACCTGAGACAATTCATGAGAATTTCCGACAGATATTAACACTAGCGAGTAATCTAGAAACGTAAAGGACGCCCAGATTCTAAAGAAACTAAAAATATTAATAATAAATACAAAAGCCATACAAACAGATTAGAGTTGAAAAAATGAAAATAACATCAAATCCTCCCCTCTTGCCGAATTTTTACGGTTCTAGATTACACTGTGATCTATTTCAGAACCAAAGCCTCGAAACTGTTAGGGGAAATTTCAAGTATAATATATCCAGGGTCACAGTAATTGTAGCAATTTTCCAAATTACGCATCAGGGTTCACTAAATTAAGCGGCTAGAAAATACAAATTATGCTGCCTAATGAAGCGTATTCTCTGGGAGTATTTCACTATTTTGTCATTTTTAAATAATAAGTGATTTGTAGAGTACTTGGTTACACCATACGGTGTGTTCTCATGCTAAGACCATGACCTGCTTGAACTATAAGAGAAACAGAAGGAGCAATAAGTTAAGAATATCCCCATCAAATACTAGGGGGAGCTAAACAGCCAGGTTCTAAGTTTGTTCCTAAAAGTTCTCAGAGGGTTCTGGTCTCAGGTGTGACGGTAACGAATTCCAGGCTTTGAAGGCCAAGGAGAAAGAGTGTGTCCCTACAGACCCCAGGGACCTATACTAACTGGGATTTAGAAGTTCTTGAGTCATGTGATGGTGAATACGGTTGTATCATGGTGTGAAGATATTTGGGGCCTTTCTGGGAGAGAATTCTGTAACAGAATCACGTGGCTTTAAAACGGATTCTTTTTTCCAGGGAAGCCAGTGAAGAGAGGTGAGGGCCTACCCCCTCGGCCCCTATACTCAGAGACCTACACTGGCTTCCTATACAAAAGAGATTGTTTTTCAAACTGCTTTGCCTACTATACAAGTCTTCAGGATCAGGACCAAAATACCTATGCAATAAGCTCACTCCCTACATTCCAAGTAGAAACTTCTGCTTAAGTCACCTATCACTCTTATGTTCGACGCATTTGTACAGCCACATTCAAAGGACGCTTCTTTTCCTGCCTTGCCCCACTCCACTGGAATAAGCTTCTACTTTCCATTCGAACATGTGCAAGCTTGGTGGAATTTAAGAAACGCCTGAAAACCTGGCTGTTTTAACCGCCACCTCCCAACCTTCCTGTCCCTACAGGGATGAGCCGTACGCTATACCAAGAATCAAATAACAAAAAAGCAGCTAATGTCCTTCTAGGGAGGTTAAGTACTAGGCATGCTGCTGTGTTTTGGACTCTGAAGTATTTTCAGATTAGACTTGGTAGCTCCCAAGTACAGGACATTAAAATAGTCAAGTTGTGGCGTTAAAGTGTGAACAATGTTTGTCCGGGACTCCATTGGGAGTGCGTCTCGGCTTTTTCTTAGAGTCTTGAGAATGCCAAAGCTTTTTCATGCTTTACTGCCAATCTGGTTTTCAAAGATAAGTTTGGAATCAAACCATACCTCTAAAGATCTTAACTTTGTGTCCCATAATCTGGCCAAGGGCATCCGGTCACCAGGCCAATGTCCCGATGGATGGGGCCTTGCCCACAATCAGAAGTTCAGTTTTATTGGCGTTTAGCTTTAGACAGCTGTTAGTCATCCACGTGGCCAGCTCCACCAGGAGGAATTTAAATTGTTTTGCAGGCTCACCCTCAGACTGTGAGAGAGTTACGAGTCATCTGCATGACACTAATTTTACCTTGTGCCCATCAATGATCTCTGCTAAGGGGCAGATGTAAATGATGAACAAGTTGGGGCTCAAAATTGAGCCCTACGGGACTCCCGGAGGTAAAGTAAGAGTCTCAGATACAAAAGGCCTCTGGGCAACTTGAAAAGCAGGATCAAGCAGGAAAGAGGCACACCATTGTAGCGCAGTGCCACCGACACACCACTTCCTCTGCCTCTGAATCAAGAAGCCGTGGGGGGCGGTGTGGAAAGCCATGCTCAGATAAAGTAGTATCAGGGCTAAGGTATGCCCTTCATCCATCAAACTCCCGAGCGAAGCCACAGACGTCACACCATCCCAGGAACTGTGCAACAAGCTCAGCTCCTACTTCCATCTCAAAATCAAGGCCCTCTACGACAACTTCAACGAACAAACACCAGACACAACCAGCCTCCCCACCACCAACCGACCATCATGACCTGGAATCCCGCCACAGTGGAACATGTCACCGCGACCATGATCAACCCCCACTCTGGAGCCCCAACGGACCCCTGCCCTCCACACATCTACCACAGGGCTGCATCCGCCGCCATCGCACCGGAACTAGGACGGCCCATCGATGTCTCTTTCAAGTCCAGCATCTTCCCAGACTGGAAAAGGGCGGAAGTCAAGCCCCTCCTCAAGAAGCCCACGGACGACCAGACAGACCTGAAAAACTACCAACCCATCTCCCTGCCCCCCTTCGCTGCCAAAGTCACAGAGAGACTCAAACACCCAGCTGACCACCTTTATCGAAGAGAACTCCATCCTAGACTCCTCCCAGTCTGGATTCCACAGCACCGAGACCACCCTCCTCGCCGCCACGGAAGACATCTGCATGCTACTCTACCTGGGACACGCCGCGGCTCTCATCCTACTAGACCTTTTCCGCAGCCTTCAACACTGTCTCACACCGCACGCTCAGAGCCAGACTTCACGACATGGGAGTACGAAGAGCCGCCCTCATCTGGATCCGATCCTTCCTCTCCGGCAGAACCCAGAGGATCAGACTCCCTCCCTTCCTCTCTGAACCAACAGATCAACTGCGGAGTACCCCAAGGATCATCGCTCAGCCCCACGCTCTTCAACATCTCATGGCCCCCCTCGCCGCCATAGTCAGACATCACGTTCTCGGCATAATCTCATACGCCGACATCCTGCTCATCCTCTCCCTCATGAAGAACCCTGAAGACAACAGACTCTGCTTCCAGGAAGGAATGAAGGACGCCGCGCACTGGATGAAAGACAGTTGCGTGAAGCTCAACTTGGAGAAGACCGAGGTTCTCATCCTAGAATCCTCCAACTCGGCCTGTGACAATACCTGGTGGCCCTCGGGAGTCCACCACCCCTACAGACCACTCAAAGAACCTCGGTATCATCCTGGACTCCTCCGTCACCGTGACCCGCCAGATCAACTCCGTTGTCTCCACCAGCTTCAACTGCCTTTGCATCCTCCGAAAGACCTTCAAATGGATACCCCCCGAATTCAGAAAGAGCATCAACCTCGCACTCATAACCAGCAGACTGGACTAAGGCAACACCCTTCACGCCGGAATGAACAGAACCCTGCTACACAAGCTCCAAATCATCCAGAACGCTGCAGCAAGACTCGTCCTAGGGACGCCACAACACAAACACATGACTCAACACCTCCACTGGCTCCCCGTCAAGACGAGTGACCTTTAAACTTCTCATCTATGCCTACAAAGCCCTCCACAACATCGGACCCAAATACCTTAACAAGAGAGTCTCCTTTCACGTACCCAAAAGAAAAACCTCCGCTCCGCCGACCTCGCCCTGGCAGAGACCCTCCGCATCCGCAGAAACAGAGCTGGCGGACGAGCCTTCTGCTACATCACAGCCAAGACCTGGAACGGTCTCCCAGAAAACAACTTCAGGAAGAACCTCAAGACCTGGTTCTTCAACTCAATCGGAGCTGCCTGCCCCCAGCGCCTTACGACCCTTACGGGTGAGTAGCGCGTGTTATAAGCCCCTGATTGATTGATCCGCACTCTGTCTCACAGTTTCCACTGTGAGTAGTAAAGCTGACTGTGTGAAATGGTCTGCCCTAAATCCCGATTGGGGAGGATAGATTAAATCATTGGCTTCGATGAAGCAGGTTAATTGATTATTGACGTGTTTTTCAAGGATTTTTGCAAAAAATGTCAGAAGGAAGATGGGCCTCAGATTTTCCAAGATCATAGGATCTATTGAAAGTTTCTTACAGATAGGGAGCACCGTTGGTTGTGCTTCCATTTCTAGGGGACTTGTCCCAAGTTGAGTGATCAGCTGTCTAAGATGAGGAAGAAAAGAGGTCAGTCATACCCGAGCTCAGTATTTTGGACGGGGTAGGTCAAGAGGGGAGCCAGATTTTATTAGTAAGAAAAGAGTTTGTAGTTCATCAAGGGAGGGGCAGGTAAAATTGACCAGCCCACCAAGGTTGATATTATCTTCTCTAGTGGGTCATAACCCTTCTTTGCCTCGATTGGGAATGTGTCATATATCTAAGCCACTTTCAAAGCAAAAAAAAGTGGCAATTTTATTACAACTTTCTTTGGAAGGAGTTACTGCTGTAGACACCCATTCAAGAGAGAGTAACGGTTTTATCCAACGTATTGTCCTTCCAATAACTATGCTTCATTGGTTCTAGTTTAATACCGGACTACAGTAATTATAATTTCAAAGATGACCAATCAAGTAACCTCTGTGGAGGGTCTGCTAACACACACCACCAACATATCTCACTTTTAAGTATATTTGGTCTCTGGCCTAGAATTTATTTTGCTGAATCTGCAAACTGCAGGAGTCTAACAATTTAAAGTCTCACGGTGGCAAGGACCCCTGCTGAGTCATGGTCCACCGAAGAGTATCAAAAACTCAAGTAGAGGACATAACTTTCGCATCTTGGTATGAGAGCACCTGCCACTGTCAAAGGCCATGTTTTACCAAATGTGGCATAACCAGAAAAGAAAGGTACCATTCCTCCCACAACTCCAGACATTTTAATTCAGCTTTGCTGCCTTGTTACATGGCCCTAAGCTTGAAAAATATCCTTATTTGTAATGTGCATAGAAATGCCATGAAACAAAAGCATTGCCAAATATGTAGCCCTCTGCTCTACAGCTACCTGTAAAAAGTGTTTTTATCCAGGTTTGCAGGAGCTTTCCAAGAGGGTATCCCTCAGACCCCTTTTTAATCTTAGGTGTGACGTCTGAGTGTGTCAGGGTAGTACAGCCACAGGTTGGGTGTTCTCCTGAAAGTAAGACTCCCAAGATATGCTGTCTCAGAGGTTGCCCAGAGAAGGAAGTTGTTCAACATAGTGCACAGACCAGTGTGTTTTCTTGATGGACATCTGTTTAGAAATAGGCCTGGGCAAAATTTCTGGTATACCATAGCAATCAAGTAATTTTGCATTACTCCTGGTAGGCGAAAGTCCACAATTACACCTCATCATGTAATTACACACCATTAGTTGCAAAAATTAAGTGCAAGCGCTCAGGAACCACAGGAACGATCACATCACGAGTGGCTTCTGTTTGTGGAACTTGTGTTTTTTTGCATTTTTTTAACCTCAAAAAGTATATTTCGCGCTCAAGTAAAATGTCCACTGCAGGTTTTACATTTCACACAATTGCGTGTAATTTTTTATGCTTGCCCAAGCATTCACATAGTTATGCAAAAGCAAATTATGCAACCAACTTAGAAACTGGCGTGTTGGAAGAGGCCTAAACTTTCCCAGCAGAATAGGTTATTCACTGCCAGACTAGACTGTGCAGTATCCTTTGTTTGGCACAGTGCTTGGAATGGAAAAATAGAAGCTTAGTTACCCTATACCACAGTACCCACTTGCTTTAGAGTAGTGCTGGTATTCTCCAATCAAAGTATTGCACGTCTGCTGAGGAGTGCAGATACTCTCCCTCTAAAAATTAAGAAATGCAGGTAGTCAGTACCGGACAGTAATTGCCCATTTAAAACATTGGTTTATGGCACACCACTGCCTTCAGTTGAACACCCAAACAATAAAACACCTGTATCAACCTTTAAATTAAAATAATTCTGTCCTTTTCTACCGTCTGCCCTCAGGAATGGAATGTAAACACAGATGGAGGTGTGAGATCTGTGTTGGGAGGCGAGGAGGGGGCATTCTAAAAAGGACCACCTTATTTCAGGCTAAGCATATTCATCACTGCTTTCAGTTTAACTTCATGCTACATAATGCTTACATATGCACCAAGATCACACAGTGCTAGGTCTCTCTCCTCCACCCTTATTATTTCGACACCAAACGAGACAAGTATGTGGACTTAATGAGTATTTTAAGCCAATCCAGTCGAGGTTGTATTGTTAGCTGTATAATTGCAGTATTCGCCCTCTGCAATTTGTATGGACGTTCATTTTTTTCCTTTGTACTACCAGAGAGCACCCAAATATGCCTGCTTACTCAATGATGTGTCTTCAGCAACTACTGTCCCGAGCAGTTGTCCTGGCATGAGATTCCAATAAATCTCGTAGAATTGTACTGCTTACGATTGTATTGCAGACTAGCACTCATTCAAGTACGACCCTTTTGTACAGCGCTTACTTTAAGAGGGCAGGATGACAAAGCGTATGCAAATTTCACAAGAGTATAAAAATCAGAATTTTGAATGCTAACCAGCTTGCTGTTAGCAAACTCGCCGATTCAACAAGTCTACGACCTGCTCTGCTTGGCGCCTCTGTCCCTCACCTCTGAGTCACATAGTCATTGTAGACAATCTTGCACGGTCTCCGGAATATAACGGTAGCTTGGCCCCTCAACCTTACTCCTCTCCCAATGAAGCCCCGCTTCTCTCCCTGCGCCTCTCTAGTCCCAGACATCAATGTCCTCAGCGTGTCCCCTGACACGGACATCATTCATCAAATTACTTTGGGGTTTGTCCAGAGGAGGCCCCAGGACGAGCGTCCGCAGTGGGGCCTTTGTGGCAGCTCCGCGTGAGCGTCGACTTCCGTCTCCAACCAACTGCTGGGAGTCACTGGGGCCCTCGGAGCGATGTGAAAGGGGCTGGCATGTATTTGTTTGCTCGCTTTAAATTATTCTTCCCTGTCACTGCACTGCATGGCACAGTATAGATTTTACTCTTAAGCGAGATGGCACGTCGCGGGAGCAGGCCTGGGTTCAGGACACATGTACCGCTAGCAGGGAGACCGCGAGCAACTCCTGCAGGTAGCGTCAGGAGTGAGCGCGCGCCGCCCATCCAATCACCGCTTCCTGCCAGCGCGCGCGCACCTTTGTATAAAAAAGATTTATTCGATACCAATACAGACCACGGAAGCGACCGGAGTGTCCAGTAGATGTTTAGCCGAAAAACGGGAGGGCACCAAAATAATCCTGGCAATTAACAGTGCTCACCGAAACATACACCGAGCGAGTCCAACCCCCTCCAGGGAAGTTTGGGGAGTTCTCCCATCCAAGAATCATTTTATAAAGAATGCCCCAAATAGTGAATTTTACGCACCATTGTTGAAATATACGGGTTTTAAAGACAGACGGTATATATGTCATTCTAAAAGTGAATTAAGGAAATATTTTAAAACTTCATGCGCTAGCAAAGTATCCAGGGGAAATTAGGTTCCCAATGCAGAAAATCATATTGTACATGCCGGTGCTAGGCTAATCATGGAGCCCAAGGCCTGAGTTATGAGAGCAATACATTAAGTCACCATACCGGTCAACCTCATTCCTCAAAAATGTGAGGGAAATACAGTGATCCTTTGGCATGCTGCTCAGGCCAAACTGGGATGGCGCGGGGTTCTGACCCAGCTCACCCCCTTGTGGGATACAAACGTTTGGGTAGACTTCGTAATATCAAAATTTTCGACAAATGGGACGACATAGGCATCTCCACGGTGGGCGACCTATGGCACAATGGTGAAATGGTTCCGTTTGAAAGTCTCCAACAGGAGTGTGGACTGGTGTCTGGGGAAAGGTTCTGATACGTACAGATCAGACACGTCCTGATGACAGCGCTGCCGTCTGGTACGGAGGTCCCTGAAGCTTCCCCCCTGGAAGATAGACTGCTCACAGAATGTATACAAAAGAAAGCCACTTCCCTCACCTATCGTAAACTGGTAAATAATATGTCGGATCCAACGGGTTCCCTGCGAGACAAATAGTCCGGCGAAGTGGGAGACTTTGATGAGTCTGAATGGCAGGAGGCGTTGGCCTCTCCGTGGGAGGTGGGCATACCCTCAAGACTTAGGCTGGTGCAGCTTAGAATTCTACATCGCTCATACTACACTAGAAACACTTTACATAAGAAAGGTAGAGCAATGCACCCATTTTTCTGCGAGGATGTGGAGAGGGGAGCACCTTTTTCCATACTGTATGGGACTGCCCTAGAATAATGGAATACTGGAGGCAGGTGATGAGGACAATCTCACGAGCAGAGGGGGTTTCACTGGTACCGGAACCTAGACGATGCTTATTGAATGTGTGGGAACCTAATGATTTAACTCGTCCGGCTCAAGGCTGGGCTACGCTGGGTATTTAGATCGCTAAGTGGAACATTGCCCAGAAATGGGGCGTGTTGGAGGCTCCTACCTTGGCTGTTTGGGGGAGAGACATGGATACTGTCATGATTGCCGAGAAAACAGTGTTTATTAATCGGGGTGCCCCAAAAAATGGAGTAAAATTTGGGGGAATTAGAATAAATTTAGGGGTGACATCTGTGATCCACTGCCCGAACAAGATGAGGACTCTGATTTGGAATAAATGGGTGAAGGTACTGGGCCTCCGATGGTACTCAGATTGCAATGGTGTAAAAATACAGCAATATGCAATTGTGATTTTGAGCGTACTTATCTGTGCCGAAAAAAGGAATGCTTTCAATATGATCTGTACCAAACCTGTTTCTTTATGGCTAATGACAATCGAAAAGAAAACTTTTGGGGGGAAAAAAAAATGTGAGTGAAGTCAGGCGTTTAAAAGGGTGATCCTATTAAGGTCAACTGGAGGGTGCATTAGGGTTGGAATGAGGAAAACTCCTCTAAAGTCTATGGAGCCTTTTTGTTAGGCTGACGCACAAAACTAAAAACTAGGTGACACCAGCCAAATGTAGTTGAGTTGTCAGGTATGGGTAGCGCCACTGTAATTCTGCGGCAGAAGACAACCAAATTATGCAACCAGGTACACTAAAATGTGCCAACAAAAGGCAAATTATGTGGCCTAATGCAGCACTTTTTGTGATGGTATTTTTAATTATTCTGTCGTTTTTAGGTTAAGGCTGCTCTACGAGGCATGCGGTTACTGGTCGGGGTGCTTAGACCACACCCACTGCTTATCATTTGTTTCTTCTTGTGCCTTTCGGCAGTCCTTTCTTCCTATTAGTCAAACGCTGCTCTTTGGCCCGCCTTTGGGTGTAGTTTTCTCTTTGTGGTGACTGCCCCTCTTACAAGTCCCCTCATGTTGTGACTGTATATTTTGTTTGGCGCACTCTGTATTTCGCTGAATTGGTCCTCTATGGTGAATACAGCTTCAACATGGTTTCGGCTGCACAGCACTACCAGCATGTTGTATATTATATATCCTTAAATGCCGACCTCAATTAATCCATAGGGTAGTATAGGCTTTCCATGTGCGTTAGTTCGTAGTTTTACTATTATGTCCATTGCCTGTTCCAATTTTTTTTATTTGATCACGCAGTCATTTTTTTAACATTGCTAGGTTCATAAATGTGCAGTTTTTACATCTTGTGTTTTCAACTTAGTGAGCTAAATTTCCAATTCAAATGTTCTTTATTAGTATTAGGCTCCAAAGTCTCCAGCGGCTGTACACCTTTAATGTACCTCACACCGAAAAGCCCTTCCGTTCCATAAAGGGTACATTGGAAGTGGTGGTACCTCGGACCTATTGAACACGGCGGTCGCAGTATCGCTCAGCAGAGAATGTAAACAAAATATTGAAAATTGTTTATTTCTTGTGGGAGAGGTTGTGGCGTAACAGTCTAGAGCTGCCGACTTTGGACCTGGGGGGGAAGCAGGCACGAGTCTCTGTGTTGGCTCATCGTTCTGTGATTCTGGGCAAGTCACTAATCACAGTGGTTACCAAAAGTAATATGAACAATGTCTTTGTGTAATGTAACTGGTACCTGTATAAAGCGTTCCAATACCTTTAGGGTAGAGTTCGCACAATCTAGAAGTGCAAAAAAAAATTAAAATCTAAAACACTTGCCATGCATGCAGTTGCCTCTTTTTTCGTTTCAGGGCACTTAAATCGGGCAGTGGACCAAGTGTTGCATGCTTTCGTAATAAGCACGTGCCACTACAGGAGATCGGGTTGAAGAGATCGGTTTACCGGCTGTGAAAGATTCAAATGGCAGTTATCATTACCATCAAGATCATAATGAAAGGGAAAGCCTTCACTCTGCCCGCCCTCCAGTTGCTTTTCCGTCCCTTCCAGTCCCTGTTTTCACACCCCTTCATGTTGCAACGCCGGTCGCCTCCCATCCTTCCCCGTGTTGCTTTGCTGTTCCACCATCCTCCCCCGTGTGCTTCCACTACCCACTCCAAAATACAAGCATTTCCAATAGGTCTCGCCTTACTTAAAGTTTGAGCTATTGGCGTAGCTAATAATAATCCAACGCCATTAGCTCAAACTTTCAGTAATGAGAGCTTTTGCATTGCAAATGTTTTTTTCTATTTATTTTCTAAGCAATAAGCGTGGGTGCTGCGATTGCTTGAAAAATAAATAGAAAACAACATTTGCAATGCAATAGCTCACGCATTACTGAAAATTTGAGCTTTTGGCGTTGCATTATTATGTTTGAAAGTGATGGGGCGTGAGGGGCACAACGTGGGGGACACGACATGGTGGAGTAGGGGCAATTCCCCCATGACATTTTGAAAAAAATAATTGGGGTAAAATGATGCATTTTTCATAAGAAGATATCATTGCACAACTCAGTCAGTAACACTCAAGTTTCCTCTAAAAAAACGATTAAAGAAATATTTTTCACCAAGAAATGCCAAATATTTTGACAAATTAAAGCCTTTGCTTGCTCCCAGCAGCTTTTTCCTGATTTCTACTGAGCAGCAACACCCTTCCTGACTACCACATCGTTGGCTTCACAGATAGGAGGCTCCCGGTTTTTCCCCTACAGTCAGAGGCACCCCAAGATAGGCGAGTCATTATAAGTCAGCAGTCTGAAAGGAATGCAGCCTGTGGTGGAACATTATCAGTAACCAGGGCTTACTAAAGAAAAAGCACTTCGTCTAGGGAACACCAAACCAATATTTTTAGATCTCATACTTTCGTATACATGATTACCAAACTGTTCAAAGAAAACATCACTTCCTGCATATTTTGTAGAGATACACCCACCATTCTTAAACTGTAAAATACATTCTGTGCCATTTTATCTTTTCATTTTAGCTATGCAGCTTACATCCCGTGCCTCTAGGATCAGAAAAATATGGACAGTTTACTGTGTGAGACAGGAGTGCACTGCTCTTGGCCTGGCGCCTCTTTCACTGACACCGGTTCTCTGCTGCTAACCCCAGGCCCCACACAAGCATTACAAGTGCTATTTGGTGGCTGCTACTGCACAACCGTGCATTAAGGAGATTCAACAATGGAGAATAAGCAGAGCCAGCACAGCTCTGTTACTGTCTTTTGCGCTAAACACACCCTGTACTGGTGAACACAGGTTCACAACACGCACAAGTAGCGCAAATCATTTCCAAGATTTCCAAGAATGCTGCTTTTATTTCTTGACACTGTACGGTTTAAGACAGTTAGGACCAAGTGTGGCAGTTCATTTACAGTCGGGTGTCCCACTGCAGCTCTCTTCTCATGCCTCTCTTACCTTACACAGAGGGGGGCACCTTGGGGAGCTTAAGCACAACTACAAGCTCCTTTCTTGAAACTCGATGCAGCATGCCCACTGTCTTCAGTGACGTTCGCGTCTGCTGGCACTAGAAATTTTAATGGCGTCCCTACCTAAAATCGAGAGCGGGAAGCATACATCTCGAGTCTGCGCAGTATGTCTTTAAATCACTGCGCCGTCGCTGTAGAATCTAGACGTCATCAGAAGGCAGCAGGCAGCCTCCCTCCCCTCCACAGCAGCCAGCGCTGTGATTGGTTCGGCCGGCTGCCCTTCTGACGTAATTTCTCTCTGTATGCTGCAGCACGGCAGCATACAGAGAGACAGGGAGAGTGGGAGGGGTTACTCGAGGGCAGGGGGGAGCGGCTTGCCTACTGTGTTAATACTGTCTGTTTGGGTAGCTTCTCAGGCTGCCCAAACAGACAGTATTACCAACAGTGGGCAAGCCGCTCCCCCCTGCCCTCGAGTAACTCCGCCCACACAGGAACTTCTGATTTCTCGCCGTGCGAGAAGGCAAGGAAGATACAAATGGTAGTTATTATCATTGGTAATAATAACTATCTTTGTTTGCCTTCTCGCACGGCGAGAAAACAGGGGGGGCGGCGCCCAAACGCCCCCATGGACCAGCCGCCGCTAACTTTCAGTAACGTGAGACCTATTGCATTGTAAACGTTTGTTACACCTCGCAACAGTGTCAGAGAAAAGAGTTGCCTTAATTACTACCAATTTAACTCTCAAATGCATCAGTTAGCAACTGAAAAATGGATGGCCAGTTAACCTTTACAAGAAGAAAATACCACTATTAAGCCAGACACCACACTGCTGGGAACAGGTAAAGTGCATCCATCATGGTAGAAACCATATTAACCCAATATTTAAGAATCACTGCATGCCAGAATCCATATTTCTCAAGGAGGAGCAGCACCACTTGCTTGTGAGAAACCAAACAGCTCTGTGTGTAAAGCACCATTGCAACAAGAAAATCCACCATAACTTGGTTTGCATAGTACAACTACCATGCTCAAAACCAAATTACCCCAGTTTGTAAAACACCATGCCGGTGCAAGAACTGCTGCCAACTATTCACTCCAACTCTGAAACCCTCGCTGCGCCCCTCTAGTCCCCATACGCCTATTCACAAAAGTCTAGTTGCAGAGTCCCGCTAGCAAGGGAAGGATGCGTGCACTAGAAACTGCAGGGGCTGTCCAGCCACTAGGTCAGCAGGGAAAGATTGCACAATGCAAAAACTCTTAATCGTGATGTGGTGGATCTGCAATGGCTATACATACTGCCTTGATCACCAGAGATGCAGCATCCTCGCTTTAAGGAGATTCAATCGTCCTTTCTATTATCCCCAAGAGATCACATTGAAAGCACAGCACTGTGTGTTAGTCTTCAAGGTCGACAGTCACAGTCTAAATGCAATTTTTTAAGTTAAAAAACACTGTGCAGTGTATGTGGTCTATAAAGCTAAAACGAACACAGTATATTTGATATCTCAAGACTGAAAAGAGGTGATGTAGAACACCAAACCAACAATCAAACCCTTCACCTGGATGTATCCATTCCCTTCCAACATCTGCGCTAGATAAAAACAATGTATTTTATCTATCAGTTTTACAAAGCAATGTGTGTCACTTTTCAGTAATTTCAAGAGCAAGACAGAGCAACATGTGGTTAATGGGAGGGCAGGTCAGACACGGTAAGATAACTATGTCTGAAATTCACTGCCCACGACCCCTTTTCAGTGCCGAATTCAGTTAAAGTCTAACATGAATAGTTCAGTGTTCGAAGATTTGTTGAACCACAGGTGAGCGGGTACCCATCTGAAGTGGTTTGAGGCCCTTCAAAAGTCTATATGGTTATATTCCCAGTGTACTGCTCCTGTGTTTCATTCTTTTTGATCAGTTCCTTGAGGAGAGAGATTTGGCAAGAGTGCAGTGATGTGCAGTTTCTACAGGACCTTTGCAGCAGTATGCTTTATGGAGAGTGCACGAAACCTTATATTTAATCCTGGAGTCTGCTGTTAACCACCGAAGGGCTTTGAGTGCAGGTTTGATGTGGACTCGCATCTAGAGGCAAAGGTTCATCTGACTACCTACCTCTTAAGTTTTTGGCGCATGGCAAAGAGTTTGTTAGGTAGACTGCAGTAGATAATGTTGTAAAGGTTAAAGTGTGCCAGGACGAGGGATTCCAACTATTCAAATCGGGGTTGTCTCTGTAAAAGAGTACATATTTACTGCAGAAGAGAGCTGCATGTTTACACACTTTGTCGTTGATGTGAAGCACAAAAGTGACACCGGTATCTAATGGGGACTACAGATTCTTTACTTTTTGAGAAATGGACAGATGGGTACCACTACAGTCAATGATCAGGTAGTGAACAGAGCTCAGTGTTCCCCATTGGTAGAACCTCAGTCTTGGCACAATTCATGCATTGGAACCATTTTTTTCATCGAATGAAGCGTGTGGTCCAAACACAAAGAAATGTTTTCTGGGATCTTTGGACACCTTCTCTGGTAGAAATTTCTCATCTCCCAACACTACTCTCCAACCATGCAGACTCTGCTTACGATGAGCCAGGAAGTTTGGGAGAGGACAGGAGGCCAGAATGCATAAACATCCGATTCTTTGGACTACACTCAAGTTTCACAAAAACAAGAAGGTCTAAGCATTTGATTACGTTAATGTTCGTTTCAGACAGCAATTCAGTGTTCCTGAAGCAATGTGGGTGTGAAGGTGGTAATAGTGGACCGAAGTAATGGGGGAGGTGGGTGGCGGGGGGGTGGGGAGACGCAACGCCTGGTAGGGTGTGTGGATAAACGTGAAAGCAACGCTGGGGGAGGATGTGTTATGGCCAGAGCTGCCGACTTTGGAATTGTGATTGTGGGCAAATCTACGTGCCTCAAAAAGGGACTTTCCATGCGTAACATAACTGGTAGTCATGCAAAGCGCTCCAATACCTTTGGATTGAGCCTGCGCTATTAAACTGCAAAAAATAATAATAATAATATGGGGTAGAGGGTGTGGTATGTGGAACGAACATAGAGGACATGGTCAAGAGAAGTACACGGGCAAGCACACCAGGAAGGAGGGCAGGAAACCGAGAGACTTGTATGAGGGAGTGAATAAGAAAAAATACAAGTGCTTCTATCCCAGCACGAGCATTAGTGGAAGGACACTAATCAAAGGCAATCAATCTGTACTTGGTCCATGGTCCAGAGGAAAGAAGAGGAAGTGAAGCTGGCAGGTGCTGCACAATTAGCTGGCAGAAAATAAAAGTGACAATAAAGCCAAATAATTGTAATCAATGGGTGGGTTCCAAGCCCCTTTTATACACTACTTGCAAGCAAGAGCATATGCAGCATACGCGTCGTTGTGAGATCCAAAAAGGCAACATATTTATCCTGGTTTAGTGGGGCACAAGGCCAAACTATAGCACTGTCAAAATAGCACGGAGTTAAGGGTAGTGGGGGAAACTACATCACATATCATTTGTTTACTTTATGCCCAGGAGTACAGTAGGTCTTAAAATCAACGCATAGGGTTGGAGCTACTTTATAGGATTATCTGTTTTACAGGCCGCGCTTGACCTATGCTCAGTGGTAGTTCAGGCTGAAGATGAACTCTTGGCTTAGTTTCTGGATTGAAATTTAGTCTTAGAATGAGTTGGGTCATTAAAGTTGACCCCCCCCCCCCCCATTTGTATACAATTCGAGAAAGCATTCTCTAGATTATAGTTAAACACTTTAATCGTATTTTTAGCTCTAAACTGTTCGGTATTTTGTGTTCAGTACAACTGTGTATACCCATTATAGTGTAAGTATTATGACCCAATACTGCAGATTACCTCGAACTGCTTACGATTCCATGCTGTAGGCAAGCTCCAATGAGAATGATGAACAGCAACTAGAAGGAAGTGGGTGGGACCAGTGGTAGACTGCATGATGCCAAGCATTGGTACCAAGGACTCACAGGGAAAAATCTCTCTGCGCTCAAACCAGATCTCTGTATCCATGTTTTAGCTAGTGCCTTCGAAGCTGAAAGAACATTTATTTACTTCCTCAAATTGGTTTTATGGATGCCAAACAAAAATGACATTTTTGCTCGACTGCGTTTACACATCTACTGTGTGGTATGCAGCGTGTGATTCATTTGCAATAACCATTTAAAGAACTTCCCACTTTTTTACCGCCTCCTTTCCTGCACCTCTCTCTCAGTACCGAGCTAATTCCACTTTAACTATCAGACGGTTCACATTTCCCCCCATCAACCCCCAGCAGGAGGTAGGAAATGAAACCCCGCTCTCCTGTCTCAGTCTGGTGCACAAGTAAGAGAAAGCAATGGCTCAATGCTTAGGCTCACGGAACAATCACTGCCACAATCACAAAAGCAGCCAGATTCAAGGCGCCTACAGAACCCTCTGGCCGTCTCCTGCCTTACCTCTCATCACCCAGGAATGCTCACATTTCCAGCCGGGCAGGAGTGTGCTTTCAAAGGGAGGAGTGATGACGAGGTTAGTGGGCAGGGAGAAAACATAAGGCTGAGGGACAGCAAGAAAGCCTGGTAAACTGCAATGAAGCCTAGCAACAGCATCCCAGATCATAAGTAGTGAACAATTCATTGGACAGATCTCCACTAGTATTCAGCAGTTTGATTTGATGGGTCCATCGCATGAGTCAAATATTAAGAAAAAAGAGAAACAAGTAACACGTGGAGTGCCTGAATAACTCCATCAGGTCATAAGACTAAAGCTGCAAGCATGGAGCATTGTGTGGTACTGTATGGGGTGGTGCCCCAAAAGGCTGGAATAGGTCTGCGATTGCTTTTGTGCTTGGGCACACAGTCTTGCGCTTATGGCTGGACTGCTCCCACTGAGGTAGAACTAAGGCCGATCAGTACATGGCTGGTCTTTGGGGTGACACAGTGAGCAAAAGGTATGATGGTTTGGAAGGCAGCCCAGAATAATTACAGGTGGCATTGATTGATTCAAGCATTCCATGCATCACTTATTGTTTTCCAGAGTGAGACGCCTGGAGTCCAATGGGTATGCCTATACATGATGTCAGTGATCACTTGGCCTCAGTCTCAAACAATGTCTCACAGATGAGGACCAAGGACTCCAAAACAAGTCTGCGGTTGCTTGTGTTCCCTTTCACTGGAAAATGTAGCCATAAATCCACCATTTCAATTTCTCGTTTAATCCCACTCGCCTCTACCAGCATGTGATTGCATGCTTCCACACCAAGCATGGTCAAAATTCTCTTTTAAGCTTCAAGAATCATTTTTATTCTTAACTGCCTCCTTACAAAGTAAATTTTATCAGCAAACAAGTAGTTTTCTATTTTGTTGTGTAATTATCGTACCAAAAATAACGAAATAGATGGAACATGCAGAGTACTTCTGGGGAAGATGTGTTTTGTCTCTAGCTACTTATCACTCTTGGCTTCTAGTAATACTATACTGATCGTCATCAGTTGTTCATCTTTGAAAATGCAATAAAGATAGACAAAAAAAAGAACTAAAAAAATACAATCTTGTATGTTTTTCCTTAATTTGCCCGTTCATTTTTTAAAATGTTTTAACTGCATTCTATATAAACGCAAAAAGAACACTTGATGGACAGAATGCAGTACAATGTCATACATTCACCATAGTACAGAGAGAGTACTGGGTCTGAATCTATCGTTTTTTTGCTCCAGATGCCAATGCAGTTTGAAATCCGCAATATCCCAATGGGAACAGTCCAGCCCAAACTTCCAAGCCAGGTCCTCCCTGGACTGGAATCAAGCATCCTAGGACCGGTTTCGGGTTTTCACACCCAATCAGCCAGGATAGCTTGACTCCAGTGGCATGGAGAGCACAGGACCCACGTCAGGGCAGTCCCACTGGGGGTGACAAATGCAAAAAGAACAATTGATGGACAGAATGCAGAACAATGTCATACACTCACCCCAGTACAGAGATCTGGGCCTAAATCCATCGTTTTTTTTGCTCCTGGACTGTTCCCATGAGGCACAGGGCCAAGACTGATTTGCATATAGCTGGGTCTGAACTGGAGGGGGTGAAGTGAGCTAAAGAACAATGATGGATTCAACCTAGATCTGTGACTGGGGGAGAGTGTCTGAAAAGTTTCAGCGCTCAGTGCATCATCTCCTTGTGTTTGTTTCAATATAAAAACTCAACAAGACCATTCAATTTGGCATGCAAGAAAGCTTTAGGTTGGTCTAGTCTGGTTGGTCCTGGTACACAAGGCTCAAAGAAGATCGTGTAGTTTCACTTACAAAAAGCATATTCATACTTCAACAATGCAGCCAGAAGGGGGCGTGGCCAGCAACATGGCTGTGTAAGTCGCAAACCTCCGCAGCTCCGGCGAGCCGACTTGATCCGTCGAGAATTTCCCCATCTAGGTGGCATCTACAAACCCCAAGCTGTGTACAACAAGGGCGGATACACGGAGGAAGTGACTAGTGCCAAGTTGGAGGAGCGGAGAGGAGTGAAAAGCGCTGAAAGAGGCAAGCGCTCTGGCGAAGGATGGGGCTCCAAGATGGCGGCGCCCTGATCTCTACGAGCGGAGCAGCGGTGAAGAGACTGTAGCCAAGCGACAGGAGCACGAGCCCCGGAGAACAGAGAGTGTGTGGCAATACGTCGGAACAGCGCCGACGGAGAGACGGACCGCAGGCGTTGCACTGTGGTGTGCACGGAATTTTGGGTCGGCGATGGCGGGACGGGCGGTGCGGAAGGGGCCCGACGGTGCACGGCCCCCGCCAGTGAGAAGGTGAGCGCCCGGTCATCGCCCGGGAGGTGGAGAACAGCGAAGGGAGCTCCGGACCACATAGAGCCGTCCCCTCTCCCCCGCCTTCCTTTCTCGCCGCCGCATGCTCGTCTCCAGTCAGGCGGCAGCACCCCATTGTCGACAGGGGAGAACCAGTGAAGCAGGGGGGCGAACTAAAGGGAGCCGCGACCCGAGAGCCCGGAAAGAACAGCAGTCACGCAGGCCGCCAGCCAGAAAACAGGTATCGTCCCCCCCGCCCACCCCCCGAGCACTTGGTAACGCCGCTGCAGCTGGGACGGCCACGCACGAGCTGGGGTGACTGGGAATAAGGAGAGTAATCGCGGAGGAGGCACATGCGGAAGGTGTGGGGAGGGGAAACTGGGGACTTCACATAACTAAGGAAGGCCATCCCTGCCACAGCACACTGACGCGGGTCTGACCCCGAAATCACACACTTTGGGGCTGTACCTTGAGCGAGTGGACAATATTCGCTGCTGGAAGCAAAGGCACGAGGGATCCCCTGGGAGGAGTGGACTCCGAGCCCCCGAAGTGTGCTCCAGACAGCGTTATACCCCCTTATGGTCACAGCAAGATAAGACCCGGCTGGGACCTGGCTGAGTGGAGGGAGGGAACTACACGAATCTCTCTCCCCTCGTCCCCCTCCCCTAACCAACCAGACTGCTCCTTGGGGGGCCTACCAGAAATCCGACGCATTATGGGGAAACTGTGCCCAGGACTCAACGGCAAGGTACCATAGATAAATTTGCGACGACGCCACAGATGCACGGGCAGGGGACACCGGGGCAAGCTCCGACACGGCCCTTCTCATGGGGGCCATTCAGGCATCCAGAGAAGACACCCAAGCCTCGCGTGCGGCCTTGGAGGTAAAGATAGGGGCAGTGGGGACAGAAGTCACGCTATTGAGACAGGACTTCCGCAACCTATCAGAGCGAGTGGCGACAGCAGAAAAAAGATTGGGTGAAGCCGAGGACACTAAACACTCCCTCCAGAGGGATGTGAAAGAACTCAAGGACGCACACACGCAGTTGCAATGGAAGGTGGATGACCGCGGAAAACCGGGCAAGACGTAACAACCTGCGATTCGTTGGCTTTAGGGAGGTAATCGAGGACTCTAACATGGCGGGGTTCCTGCGCGCATGGATACTTAAAACGATGAACCAAGCGGAGTTCTCCAATTGCTTCATTATAGAAAGGGCGCATAGGGCCCTACTTGCGAAGCCGCCAGAAGGAGCACAACCCAGACCGGTTATCGCGAGGTTCCTAAATTTCACTGACAGAGATACAATCCTAAGAGAAACCAGGAAGCTGGGCGAGATCCGGGTTGAGAACACGCAAATAATGATCTTTCCTGATTACAGCCAAGAGGTTCAGAAAATGAGACGCTCTTTTGATGCAGTGAAGGCGAAGTTACGTGAACTGAAGATCCAATACATGCTGCTCTTTCCAGCCAAAATCAAAGTCATTTATAAGGAGAAAACGCACTTTTTCACCCACCCAGAAGATGCATGGCAATGGCTAGATGAGACACCGCCCCTCCGGAGGCGAGCAGAGAGCGAGCGCAACACAGGGGCGAGGGGCTCCGCTACAGGAGGTCAGTGGGAGATGGTGAAAACACAAAGAAACCGTGGAATGAAGGGGAACAGGAGAGGGCAGGTGACGCCATACCCCAAGAAGAGCCAGACTCTCCGGAGACAACAAGACCATGACGTCTCCCCTCGCGATGATCTAGCAGGATCCAGATTCCATACCCTGGCGAACCTGGAATGTCCCGAAGGAGAAGAGGAGCCAGGGGGCATCTTGTCTGGGAGTGAGGATGGAGAGGAACAATCGCTGCACCCCTTGGTAGAGGCAATTAATGAACTGGAGAGAGACACTACTGTCGAAGAAACGCGCACGTAGGACCATGGCAAAGACGCAAATACCTGATCGAAAGCCACACTGGATGGACGCGATATGGGCTCAAGGACTGGAAGCACCCAAGTTGATACACGCACCCCTATTTTTATTTTTATTTTCTGTGGTCATTTGTATAGTTTTTCTTCTTCTCTCTAGACCACCATACAGAACTGTGGACATTGGGAGAGTATTAATCTTGCAGTTGTGTTCAAGCAGACAAGCTGGGGTAGGTCTGTAGAAGGGAGGGGAAGAGAGGGAGGCGAAAGGCCTTTTCCTGCCAGTAAGTCCTTCCTCGGACTGGGGTAGAGGATGGGCTGAAGGGGGAGGAAGGTGAGGTGGTGGGAGCGGGGGGGGGGGGGAGAAGATGGGGTTGTTCAGAGGTTCCACAAGCGAGGGAATGTATCAGTTGGGGGGGGGGGGGGTTGCAGGGGGAGGGTGAAGAGTTGGGGAGGTGAGGGAGGAGACACATCATACCGGTCACACATTCTGATGCCCGAGATTCCATATCCACACTAAGTATCAGCATTAATACCCAGAGACCAGGACAGGATGTCGGGTGACCATATGGGAGAGGTTCCAGAGCAGGAGGGATTAAGCGTTCTCACATGGAATGTAAACGGGCTAGGTAGTAAAATCAAGAGAGGGTTGGTGAATGCATACATAAAAAGGCAGAACCCGACATAATCCTCCTGCAGGAAACACATCTTAAAGGGACACATTGCGTCTTCCTGGCAAGAGGGCAATACAGAGTCCTCGCACATGGGGGTTCACTACGGGGTCCAGAGGGGTAGCGATACTCATGAAGAAGACCCCCCACCGTTCTGCATAGCCCAGACATGGACGGACCCGGAGGGGACCTATGTAGGGGTGAAACGGATGTGGAAGCGCAGGGAATACACAATAGTTTCGGTCTATGCGCCCCCAAAGCTACAGGCTGCAACGCTTCGAGGGGTGGCAGACATACTTATGGACACAGCGGATACCACTCAAATCCTTGGGGGTCACTTTGACGTAATGGAACCCTCAATGGACAGGACAAGTACTGGAAACCGAGGTCAGTCCCAGACTTTACTCTCCAAAACTATTATTGACATGGGGCTCACAGACGTCTGGAGATGGCTCCATCCTGAACAAAGGGCTTACTCCTATTTTTCGGGCTCCCACAGAGTATATTCGAGACTAGATTACATTTTCCTACCCAGACAGACTCTGACGGGAGGGAGCGTAGCGGAATACAAAGCTAGAGGGATATCTGACCATTCCCCACTCCTGGCGAGAGTATGGGGGGGGGGGGGGGGGGGGTAGGCGGGAAGGAAGGCACTTGGAGGTTGACGGCATGGGCCTACAAAACACTACCATAATTAAGGGAATAAGAGCTGACATCAAGACCTACATAGCAGAAAATGAAGGCACAGTTAATTCAGGGGTGATCTTCTGGGAGGCATTTAAGGCGGTCATAAGAGATAGGGCCCAGAACAGACTGGCTGCAGAGAGGCGGAAACTAGAGGCTGAAGTTGGGGCCCTGGAGAAGCAAATACTGGAACTAGAGGGGGAATACCAGGCAGCAGGGGAGACAGGGATACTTAGGAAGCTGACGGACGTGCAGCACCAATACCGATAATTAGTTACGGGAGAAGCGAAGACCCAGGCACTGGCTACACTGCACCGCTTATATGACGTGGGAGATTAATCAGGAAAGTTAATGGCGTGGCTTAGTAGGAAGGAACGCGCAGCCAGATGGCTGGAGCAAGTCAGAGATCACAAGGGGGCCTTGGTGAGATTAGATACTCTGATTGCGGAGGCGTTCGCTGCCCACTAGGAGAGGTTCTATAGGGCCAGAGATCTAGGGACACAGGAAGATGTGTTGAGATACATGGAAATAACTGAGTTGCCGGTCTTGGCCGAGGAAGATCAAAGAGGGCTGGAGGCAGACATTACCCTAGATGAATTAAAAGTAGCCCTGACTAAATTGAGAGCGGGGAAATCGCCAGGCCCGAATTGGTTCCCGGCTGAATTTTTCAAACGAACTGCTGATCTGTTGGCGCGCCACCTGCTAGGGCTATTTGAGGAAGCAGTGCAGGAAGGGAGGCTCCCACCAGACTTATACATGGCAATGATAGTCCCAATCCATAAAGAAGGTAAACCAGCGGATGAATGCACATCATACCGCCCCATCTCCCTCTTGAATGTAGAGGTGATATTGTTGGCGACTATCCTAGCTCTCCGTCTCCGGACGGTGATACCTGAACTAGTCCACCTAGACCAGACAGGCTTTCTCCCAGATAGGGCCACCCGTCTAAACCTAAGACGCACTCATAACTGGCTACAAGAGGTGAGCGACAGGAAAGAGCCCCATTGGTTTCTGTCATTAAACGCCGAAAAAGCGTTTGATGCAGTGCATTGGCCTTTTCTGGAGGGTGTACTGACTAAGTTCGGCTTTGGCCCTAAATTTCAGACATGGATACGCCTGCTGTACACTGAGCCCAGAGCCAGGATTAGGATAAACGGTACCATATCTCGTGACTTCCCGGTCCGGAGAGGGACACGACAGGGGTGCCCACTGTCCCCCCTCCTTTTCGCACTCACAATAGGAGGTGCTGGCGGGTAGAATTCGCCACAATGAACACATTAGGGGCTTTAGGAGGGGAGAGGCAGACCCAGCCGAGGAGAAAATCTCGCTCTACGAGGATGACGTCCTCCTCTACATCACAAAGCCGGAAACCACGATCCCGGAGCTTTTTATGGAACTGAAACGCTATGGAGAACACGCGGGATACCAGATTAACTGGCACAAGTTGCTTCTATACGACCCTAGCGGACGCGGTAGCTGGACGGAACTGCCCGGCAGGTTGACGACGACAATTGAAGGGTTTCAGTACCTCGGAATCCATGTGACACTGAATAAAAAACAGTCTTACGACAAGAATGTAGAACGCATAATACAGAACTTTATGGAGGACGCGCATAGATGGCGACAGCTCCCTCTTACCATATTAGGGCGAGCAGCCATGTTTAAAATGATAACGCTACCAAAATTCTTATATGTACTCCAAAACTAGTACTACCCCCTGCCACGAAAGGTGTTCAAGAGAATAAACCCGGAACTTAGGGCCTTCCTTTGGCTGGGTAAACAACCGAGGGTTGCGCTGAGCACTCTCCAACGTCACCAGTATAGCGGAGGGATATCTCTCCCAAATCTGGAAGCCTACTACTGGGCAGAGCACTTAGCCCTTATTAATGACTGGCTACATGCATCGGCGGATCACCCCACATATGCCCACGAAAGATACCGAATGGACGCCCAGCCTGTACTTATTACCTATATGGGGGGAAGGGAAGGACAAAACTTCTTCCGGCTACAGGGCTTACCCTGGCGACGTGGTATAAAGCGTCGGCACGCACAGGATGGAAGAAAAAGCCTACCCGCTAGACCCCAATCTGGCAATGTACGTGGTTGACAGAACTGAATAAATTAAAGGGCTTCCAGAGATGGGACGATATTGGGATCTCAAATATAGGTGACATAATAGCTAAGAGGGAGCTGAAATACTTCACTGCACTGAAACTGGAATTTGGCCTACACAGCACGCAGATTTTTAAATATACACAACTTCGACACGCGTGGCATGCGGAAAAAATACAATTGGACACACTCCCAGAATACGCTCCCTTGGAGGGCAGACTACTGCAGGAACAAATCCAAGAAAAGGTAGTTTCCCTCACGTATAAAACACTGATGAACAACATGGCAGACGACCTGGGCGAACTTAGGAGGAAGTGGGAGACTGAAGTGGGTGAAATGAATACAGTAGACTGGGACATAGTACTTATGCATCCTAGAGAAGTAGCTGTAAAGTCCAGGCTACGGCTGATACAATATAATGTACTACACAGAACATACTATGATAGGGTGAGACTACACAAGATGGGTAGGATTGGAGACTCAAGATGCCCGAGATGTGGCAGTGCTGAAGGAGACTTCTACCACATCATTTGGTCATGCCCTACAATACAGAGATATTGGCAGGAAGTGTTGAAGGAGTTGGGTTAGGTTCTTGAGGTCTCATTGCAACCGGATCCTAAAATGGTCCTTTTAGGAATGACAAATGACGTGACCTTGCCCCGTCCCCTGTTGATCTTTCTGGTCCTAGCGTTGGTAATAGCAAAAAGGGACGTGGCTAAGTACTGGGGAACGGACTCACCACCACAACTAGGGGAGTGGAGACGAGGGCTGGATGTCTATATGGCTGCGGAAAGGGTCACATACAAGGCGAGAGGCTGCCCCAAGAAATTTAGCAGAGTATGGGAGAAGTGGAGAAAATTCCATGGGCTGCATGGGGGGCTTTACGAGGGGACTTAAGATGGACAGAAATATGAGGGAACACGGATCCCACTTGAGGAGAACCGGGAACTGAGACAAGCAAATCGCCACAGATTCAACCAGACACTCTGTAAGGGGGATGAACTGGATGTAATTCCTGCTGAGAAATTGGGGGGATGGGGGATTGGGGGGGATGGGGGGTTGAGGGTAAAGGAATGGAGACCGAAGATGATACGAATGTAATGTTGTACTATGATAAAATGCAAATAAAAATGTTTATAAAAAAAAACAAAAAACAATGCAGCCAGAAGGGATTGCCAGCACATAAAGAATCGCCCTATCAAAAGGAGTCCCAATAAGCCAAGTTTGTCTAGACATCAACCACAACAGTTGGTCTCCGGGTGTACTCCGATCTCAGATGCTATACACATCCAATGATCAATGGATGAAACAGTGGATACACTGGTAAGCTGCCTTCACCGAATGCCTACAATGGACTTCTGGACATCAGAATGAAAACTGTAAGAACTATTAGTAAGGTGATTTTTGGTTTACAGTTTCCTATATTAAACAGTTCCTACAAGAAGTTGTATTTTCAATTTATAAGAGGTGTCATTCACCACCCAAGATGGACATCTTTTTTTAACAAAATGGCTTTGTTGTAAAGTAATAGGACTTCCCCTGAATGGAATAACAAGAAATAACGTTTAGCCAAATCTGGTTTTGATCGAATCATGGCTCTAGTTCTAACACTATACTATAATTAGACCCTTCCCACATCAACACGCATGTGCTTCACACAGAATGAGGCCATGGAAAGGATTCCAGGTTGTATATGGCAGTAATCTTGCTGTCTAAGTGAAGCTTGGAGGCAGAAATTGGCCCCGCAGTGAACGGCGGCTCACTACTAAAGCACCAAAGAGGAGGCAAAGCCCTAATTGATTCCCGAACCACCTGGCTTGCTTGTTTTTAGAAAACCCGACGGAATCGAAGATCAAAATTCAAGCTGTAATGGCAGTGCTAACTACTGATGCAACTGGCTGCCCCATGGCGGTATGGCTCACCAATCTCTTTGTTGGATTCTCTGCTTACAGTGTGAACGTCCATTTTGGGAAATGCCAGTCCTGTTTGGAAGAAGAAAGTATCTTCACTTCGCAGCTCCTGAAACCTTCCAGGCAAAAATAAACGACTAATAGTCTGCACTCTGTCTCCTCTTCTGTATGCGCTTGTGGCGGAGCCCCTGGCGTGCGCACTGCACGAATACCACAGTCAACATGGTTTAAGGTTCCCCCAGTACAATTTGGTGGTCGCAGCCTATACAGACGATACACTTCTATATGTCAGAGAGCTCTTGCAGAACTTAAAGCCTGTGCTGCAGGAACTGGAACAATTCGGTCAACATTCAGGGTTACATATTAACTGGACTAAATCTACGACGTGCCCTCTCACTCCATGCACGGTTCCAGTTGTAGTAGATTACCCTATTGTATGGTCCATGGAACCTACTCGCTATTTGGGAATTTCAGGACCACAACGACCCGGAAGTAGTGGTTCGTGAGAACTATGGTGGAGCGGTAACCAAACTGTCGGGATCCATCGAGAAATGGATACACCTGCCTCTGTCTTTGTTGTGGGGTATGTCACTCCTGAAAATTATAGCACTCCCTCAGTTTGTGTTCCTATTTGCCAATATTCCTATCTTATTGCCAAAGTCTTTCTTCCATACACTGCGTTCCCTCCGTCTGGTGTGGGCTGGGAAGCAGCCGAGGGTGTGATGGGAGATACTTAGCAAACCATACTCAGTAGGTGGACTTGGAGCCCCAAATTTCGAATTGTATTACTGTGCTGCACAACAGATGCATGCATTTCATTGCTTGCATGGGGCCTCGGCTAGCCCGCAGGTATACATTGAAAAAGCAGCCGTGAAACCCTATTCATTACCAAAGTATCTTTCTGAGACACCGAAGAGGCGCTATCATGTTATAGAGGGAAGAGGTGTGGTGCAGCAGCCAGGGCGCCTGACTTCGGACCACGGGGTTCATGGTTCGATCCCCGGTGCCGGCGGCAGGTTAGTCCAGCACCATGTGTCTCTGGCTTGCTTAACACCTTGGCTGCTTTGAGTTTTCCCCTCCTATGCGGACTTTGAATTTTCCCCATTCTCCACTGTGCTTCATGACGAGCTGAGCTCGTCATGAGCATGGAAGGGGTTAATCTTCCCGATGGCCAGCAGCGACTTGACACCCTTTGGTAATTGTGCGCTTTACAAATACTGGGTTTCATTTCATTTTTATTTCATTTCATAGATCCAGTTGAGTGCACGTGGAGCCTACTTTGGAGGGCGGCGAACATGCAGGGTGTTATCCTTCTCTATTCTGTCAAATTGTCATTAGAAATGTCCGGGTTGTTGCCAATGAGAGGAGAGGGGAAATTTGTCTCCGCCATGGATGCCCTGGGCATAAACACGATGGGTGACTTTTTCCTAGACGGTACAGTCAAACACTGGGACACGTTGGCTACGGAATTCCCAGTTGCCTCCCTAATACCAAGATTTCAATTTTTCGAGAAGACATGCACTTCGGACAACACTAGTGGAGGACAAGCAAGATTGCCCAAGTTTACCCCGCTCACGTACTTGCTTATTGCACGAACCTCACAACACATGATTTCAATACTGTACAAACTGGCCAATGCGGAGCCAGACCCACCTGCTTTAAAATCACTTCAGGAATTGAGTGCAGAATTACAGTTAGATAGTACTGATGAATAGTGGGCATTTTGCTGGAGGGGCACGAAGACTAAATCTCAAAACAGCAGATATCGCTTAATATACTATAAGTTGCTGCAGAGAGTGTACTATACGCCAGGTTGTCTGCAGAAGTACGGGCACTGTAATGACGACAACTGCATGAGATGTGGGGTGGCGGAGGGAAATTTCACACATTTGGCCTGGAACTGCCCTGGGATTCAGAGGTTTTAGGAGAAGGTGCACACTGCATTGCAGGATATAGCTGGTGTAGGTATGAGACCAACACCCTTGCAGGCGCTGCTAGTTTACACCAAGGAGTACCCCAAAGACACATGCAAACTATTAGCATTGTGAATCTTAATAGCAAAGCACAGGATTGTTAGGAGATGGATGAGGGGCCCTACACCCACAATAGAGGAATGGTTGCTGACCTATCGCGCTGTACACTCATTCAGAAAATTTCAACGCGCTCACACCCACTGCTGCAAACCCAAAAATATTTGGGAACCATTTCGGGGAAACTTGGCCCGCAATTCCACTGAAGAGGCCGGGGCGGAACATGACAGGTCAGGGATTGGCTAGAGCGGTGGGTGCCCTGTGGGATAGAGCGAGGTCTTGTCTGTGTGCTGCCTTTTGGGGTTGGGCTGTCTTATGCACCTGCGGGAAGGGATTGCGTTATGTCTTCCTATTGTTAGTGCTGTTGTAGATGCATCAGTGTATAATCCTACTGCCCTACTCAGTGTAAATTCAAAATAGAAAGTATTTATTCTGTTGTAACTGCCTGGACGTTTTCGGATTATTTATCTTTTTTTTGTTGCAGCTGCTGTATGTAATGCAATGTTAAATGGACACGTGTTTGTACACAAAATAAAAATAAAGTTTGAAACAGAAACTTAAAATCAAGATGGTTACTGACATAAAAAAATAATTTACGCCCTGAAGAAGGAGCTTTGATGTACAAGGGACCTCCGAAACTCGCGTTGGCGCTTTTTCCTTTTCTACTTTAGCACTTGTCTATTAGGTTTTGAATATTTTTTATATTTAGAATTGTATTTTAGTCCTTTGTTGGGTTTGTTCATTTTTGGATTTATGTCTTCATGTGGTGGTTGGGGTGGTTACATGTATAGTTACAAATAGGTTTTCTGTTATAGTGTTGTGCTGGGCTTGTGGGTATAATTGTTTTATTGATGTACTACTTTTCTATTAATCACATAGAAAAATAAAGAAAATTGTTACGTTTTGATAAGCAAATGAAGTAAAAATCTTTTTTATAAAAAAAATAAACTTTTTGGGTTCTATGAAATGTTTGACTAACTGCCAATGTAATATTTATGTGTGAGGGAAGTCTTGTGTCCTTTTGCATCTATTTGTGCATACCCTGAAAGGACTACAAGAGAGTATTGTGCCTGGCCTCGGGTGTTTTATTAATGACTGATTTTTCTCTCCCCCTTCTATTCCTCCATGAGGTTGGCGAGTAGGATAATATGCGACAAACTTTCTCCTTCATAATGGCAGCTATTTCGAACTGGTCATTACCACTAAGCACATCTAATTTCAACAACTACCATCCGTGACTGTGCCTATTTCACAGAGCTCATTATCAACTCAATTGCTTTTAAAGTAGAAGAGAAGATAAGAGGGGACAGGGGAATAGGGAAAAAAGGAGGAGCAAAATATTTTCACCAAAGGGCTATTTTTTTCTTCATTCACCTCCTCTCGCTCCGTCGAAGATTAAGCACACTAGACACTTGTCATACACCAAAGCCTTAATAACCAACCCCAATAACAAGGAACACTCCTCTGCTATGGCAACCCCACAGCATATTCCCCCATGAGCTATAGATACCCTGCTCAAAGAACCGTTGTGCATTAAAAATGTGATCACTTGAGTAAATAAGTGCAATCTCTAAGGAGCAAAGACAACCAATGGGAATCATGTCTGCACCTTACGGATGGATGCTTTACAGAAGTGGAATCGAGACTTGACAAGCTACGGAAACTTAGCCAAGACATCTGGTATCTCCAACAAAAAACTATCAATTTGGAAGATCGAAGCAAAAGAGACAATATCAGAATTATTGGAATGGCAGAACAATTAGAGAAGGAGGATATTTTTCAAATCCTCACTAATCTGATTTCTACACAGATAGGGATCATTTTTCAGCCCAACTTGTATTCCAACGTGCCCACATAGTACGCTCATGGAAGAACTCTGCTCGTACTCAACAACCCAGCCACATCCTAGCTTGCTGTTTGCGGCACCAACACGCATGACAAATAATCACACAAGCAAGGAAGCCCAGCCCATATCTCTATGACAAAACCCAGATTGTCATTAGCACAGACTTTTCTGCTCCAACCAACCTTAAGAGGAAGCAATTCTTAGCTCTACGACTTATATTAAAGAAGAGAGAAATTTAATTTGGACTTTTTGATCCAGCCACAATGCTCGTTACCTATCAAGGAAAAACCACGGAATATCTAAACCCACATAAACTGAGCGCTATTTTGAATTACTTGGGCAGCACTGAATCGACGATGGAATATAACATTCCTCCGCCAGCCATGCACGAACCAAGCAGCGATAATGCTTCAGACTTTGATGGTGGCGGCAGATGGGAAACTGCAACTCTGAATTGATCCCATGGTGGAAAATTTAAAGCTTGGAAGTTATCGACACCAAGAGACATATCTAGATCACCTCTGAAAACTTAATTAAGGGACAATCGTAGAACCCGAATATCACCTTACAAAGACTGGTCTTGTATTATTTAAATTATTTCCGTTTTCCTTTTCTTTCTCTACCCTTTTCTGCACTGTAATAGACTCATCATGCCGTATTCGGATATATAAAGATAATGTTTGCAGTTATTACCTCACTATTACGATTCGATCTTTGACAATCAATATTCAATATGCAAATGGGACATTGTTATTTAAACCTCTTAAGACCGGTGGCCTTGTTTATCCCAAATCCCATGATGTGTCATAAGCTACCCTGCTAAAAGTTAAAAGCAGAGTACATTTCCTAAACACCGTGTTGGACACACGACTAAAATACTGTACTTCTACCCATTTTCCCCATAACTACCAGAAAGATAGTACTGCTCAGCATTTCTTTAGTGAACTACCTTACACCCAGAGATAAATTATAACCCATGTTACAATTTGTTGACTTAGCTCCCATAAGATCAAAACATTTTAGTCACTACGCCCCTTACGTACTTTCTTCTTTCATTCAAAAGTTATACATACTCTCATCCTACCATCTGAATTTAATACCGTAATCAACTTCATGCCATCAACACACACTGGACTGCTTGAATTTGCTTCTTTGAATGTAAATGTAACACATTTTATCAAAAGGAAAAAATACTTACTTACATTGCTCACAACAAGCAAATATTGTATTGTAGCTAGAAACCCACCTTACTCAACAGGAATGTAAAATACTGAAACGAGATTTGGTGGAACAGGTCATACATGACAGTATCAGGACCAACACGGAATCCAACTAACCCGCTCCACAAAGAAAATGGGGAGTAGCCATTCTTTTTAATAAGTACCTACCCTACAAAATATTGCAAAATATACTTTTGGGAGATACCATTTTTACCAGTATGTTCCATATATGCTCCTACAGACTCTAAAACTGTCTTTATAACACAACTTAGAAGGCTACTGACATCTTTTGGTTCCTCCCGAGTTATAATCGAAGGAGATTGGAACAATACCATTGATCCTTTTATTGACAGATGGAGTAAAGCAGATGCACATCACAATAAAGTCAGACATTCTTATGGATTTCATTAAAGATCATGGATTACATGAACCCTGGAGGCTGTTATACCCTTTTGAAACTATACATTTACCTCATGCTCACATGGATTTCATTAAAGATCATGGATTACATGAACCCTGGAGGCTGTTATACCCTTTTGAGACTATACTTTTACCCCATGCTCACACTCTGTACGTAAGAGAATCAACTACTTTTTAGTTATCCCTTCTGTTTTACAATTAGTAACAAGTATTTTCCTCTGTAGCACATCTGACCATAATCTTATAGATATTCAGATGGGTCTTGACCCCGTTACCGGGACAGCCGCTCCCCACACCAAGCAGCTCCACCTTACTGTGCCCGTGTTTGTTCCCAGCTGATTGCTGCTGCTGGAAAGGTTCATTCCTACTCAATGGTCACTGTTGCACCTGTTACTGTTTGAAAAAAGCGCAACCGGGAAATGGGTTAAGCACAATTGCACCTATCTTGAGTGCTGCTTTATATAATCCTTTAGGTGCCACGGACCAGAGATGTAAAAACCCCTAAATCTCCTAAAACAGAAGCTGTCTTACTCTCAAATATAGCACAAATTGGTCCAGCACACTAATTTTGTCACAATTATTCAACAGTAACCATAATTGTTAAGCCCAAATATAAATCATTCATAGCAGAATCAGTAGGTGTTTGTAGTTCATTCTTTATTTATTCTTCAGTAAAAGGACTGTAGCCGTAGCAAACGCGTTTCTTCTTCCACAGACTTCTTCAGGGCAGCAAATGAGCTTGTGTTATAATATTATCATGTAGCAATTTCAGTATATCACCAATCAGATTCAGCTTGATCACAAATATCTTGAAAGTATTCCTTTCTTTTATTTTTATTTCCCTAACCAGGGCCGTTTCTACCATTAGGCAAGACTAGGCGGCTGCCTAGGGCGGCAAAAGTGGGAGGGCGGCAAAAACCATGAGTTTTGAAAATCTCATGAGTGAACGGCCGCCAAGTCTCGCCTAATGATAGAACCGGCCCTGGCCCTTGAGTGAACTGTCTTCGATTTCAAAAGCGCATTTGCATCTTCAAATATTCAACGTGACGTGATGTGACGTCGTCCCGTTGGGCGCCACAGGGGGCAGCCATGCGCGCCCGCTCTCGTCAGACCTCTGTGCTCATCTCGTGGCCACGTCACCGCTCAAGGCAACGACACACCGGACACCCAGAGTACAGGTGAGGAGATGACAGTTCTACTTGTGTTGGCTGGTGCACAGCCTACATCACTGGGGACTGCATGCACCTCTTCCTCTCCTTGTTTCCTACGCAGTGGACAACACTGGAGACTGAGAGTAGACGGGAACCCAGTGGCAGTTCCTATAATCGAGAATTCTTCATTTAGATAACGATAGAGAACTATTTGTACTTTCAGAGTTTCATGTACGCTGATTACTTTAATATTTCAACCACTTCTATTTTCTGCATTTTTCTGTATCTTGATGCGCAGATTTGATATCTTATTTAGACCTTCATTAAGAGTACCTGTTTCTCCTGAATTTTATTGTGTTAACTAAAATTCATGCGGACGTCTGGATGTTATTTAGAGTAGGAGTTGTGTGCGATTAATGCTGCCTCAAGAGCGTTCTTTGCCAATCAATCAATAGCCTTGCACGAGTCTCTGCTCAGCCAATAGCAACATATAAAGGGCACTTGGATGTAGCCAGCTGCTGCGACCCCGATCTTGACCTTTTCTGGGCCACGGGGGTCTAGAAAAGCAGCGCTTTGTGAGACATGTTTACCCTTAGCATTTAACCCCTTCTTGCGTATATCGTAGGACTGAGCAGCAAAAGGGATGCTGTTATGAGGCAAAAAAGGTCCGCCCTGTGACGTCACCGGTGGATTCAAATGGGGGCGCGACCTCGCCGTCATTCACCCAGACATTTTAGCAAATAGACGTCCTTAAATATGCATCAGAATTGCTTGTGTGTGTGTGTGGGGGGGGGGGGGGGGGGGGGAGGGGGGGCGGAGGGAGGTAAGCCTGATGCAAAGCACAATAAATCACTCGATTCCAACAAATAAAACTGGCAAAGCTGATTGTGAAGCAGAACCTCACACTAGTTTACAAGGGCCACTCAACATGCCAGAAATGATGTCTTTCGTACCCTTTTCTTTATCGTTACCTCGCTGCACATGGGAGCAATAGATCAGCTGCTGCACGGGCCGACAGAGCACGGTTCTTAGGGGTAACAGCCCCCAATTAATACACACGGTCCCCACTGTGTAAGCCAACATTGTTCCTGGGCAGGCTAGCTTCCATCGCCATCCAATGTGCATCCTCTTTATGGAGACTGTCACCAGCTCTGGGAGGGATGGTCATGTGATAGTTAGCAATCCCACCACTAAACTGAGACTCCAAACACTCCTTTCTCAGAAAACCCCGGCCAGCCAGGTTGGAAATATTATTGGTTTTTACTGGCCTAGGCTGGGGCTTAAACATCACACTGTGTCACAGTCTATACACAATGACGTATGACTCACCACACTATAGTAGATCTTTATGTTTTCCAGTCCCCCGAGGTTCAATGCATTGCACTTCAGCCAGGATCTTCACTATCTCGCCAGGTCCTACAAGGTGGGGGTGGGGGCATTAGGGTCCTGGTAGCCTCGTAAAAAGCGATCCTTCTTCGGCACTGCCAGAACTTTCTAGTACAGTTGCCGTTTCATAACAGGAAAATTTTATTTCTATTTTCTTTTTCGGGTGTGTTTTAAGTTTGCCCTTCATTCTTCACCAATCAGTTTTACGAGAGTATTTGGTGATGAATTATTATTGAATCACGTCCAAATGTTAGATTTTTTGCAGACTAGGCTGTTAGTTAGAAAATGTTAACTCGTTGAATTCGCTCCCTAGTACTTGGTAACCAAGAGAGTTGGGCTGAAGAATAAATTAACTTAAATTAATCAGCGGGGATGACTGGGGGAGAGTGATAGTAGTAAAAGGGAGGGAGGGGGGCATTTTTCAAATCTCGCCTAGGGCAGCAAAACACCTAGAAACGGCCCTGTCCCTAACACAGATGACGAACTGCTTTTGCGTTGTCAATTCAGTCTTGATTTGAATTTTCTCAATTAATAGTGCATTTAAAGTAGGTTTCGGCCGGCTCCATGGCGTGGCGTCCTCCGTAATGGCATACCAATTTCTGAAGGCTAATGAATATTCGGTAAACAGTGATCACAGGTTATGGCAGCCAGAAAAGTAGTGTTGAGAGGTTTGATTATGAGGGATACAACAATTGCAAAAAAACAAGCAAACATCTCTAGAATATGCTTCGAGAAGGAAATTATGAATCTCACATTCAATTATTCTCAAACGCAATCCCTAGACACGCTGAGGAAACTACCTTCTGAGAAATTCTCTCTCAACAATCTCTATACATCCAGTGCATAGAAATGTCTATTTTCCGTTTGTCAGTTCTACCATGAACGAGGGGAGATGACTGGGAGACTACTGGCTCATCAACTTCCCAGCAAGACTCTTCTGGAATAATCCCCGCTTTAGAAATAACAATTGTGACTTACTTACTCTACCTTCAGACATTCTTTCCCAATTTACGGAATACTATGAAACACTGTACATGTCCATAAATTGTTCAAGAGACAGAAGATGCCCTCTTCTCCAAATTCAATATCCTCCGACTAACACTACAGCAGAAACAGGAATTGCAGGGTGAAGTCACCAATGAGATGGTTATGGCAATTGATTTTATGGCCATATGTAAAGTGCCAGGGAAAGATGCATTAAAACCCAATTTTAAAAAGAGTTCTTAACGAAGCATTGCATAGGGATATTTACCACCTGGTTTTTAACGGCACATATCACAGTCATCCCAAAACCAGGTAAAGGCCCCTTTGAGTGCAGTAGTTATAGGCCAACCTCAACCTTAACAGACCTGGCCTGAAGAGTTCAAAATTACAATAGTCTTCAGTGCAAAGGGGGTTTAAGCCTACCTCACTTAGAAACCTATTGGATTGAACAACCTATCTATATGTTACCTACTCATAAAAACACTCCACCTTAGGTTAGATTTGAACATACATTACTGAAATCTGACACAAACCGGTATATTTTTTAAAATGTTATAGAGTAAACATCCGCAATCTACAAATTCTACTAATTCCATCATGTATTCTTCACAGTTAGCTTGGCAGAAAGCGCATACACTTACGAATTCTCATAATCGCTTACATTACAATGCTCCACTCTGGAACAATGCAGGTATTGTGCATAAGGGAGTTGATTTCAACTAGCCCCTTGTGGCTAAACAAACGAAACCAAGTTAATGATATATTCACACAACAATACCCTTTAAAAGTCATTCTCACAACTACTGCGAGAATTTGGACTACCTTCTACACAATTCAATAGATCTATTCTGTTTACAGCTGCCCTTTCAGCAATAAGGACAACAAAATCAAGACATGACATCCCAACCCCCAATTGCACAATATATCCACACCTGGAAGAATTTCAGGGGAATCATATCTGGTCTTTATACCACCTTAATTGAAAATTCTCTCTCTACAAACACCTCTTCCTCTCTACAACAGTGGTGCTCTTCACTACTAAATTAACACTTATAAGAGAAGGGCTGGGACACCTTAATGGAATACTACAATAGAGGGCTCAGATTCTCACCTTAAAAGTAGATATTTTAGAATACTGCATCGCTGGCACTGGCCACCTACTTGGCTTGGCTATACTCCTAGCCCCAAACTCCCTCTGCTAGACATGCCAGGAACCTGATTGAGATATTTTTTTTAAAACGATGGGAATGTGAAAAAATGTGTGCTTTTTGTTCCAGATTGACAAATATTTAAAAGATTACTCTCTCATTACCTTTTCCTAACAGCACGATTGTTATTTTAGCATGATATTTCACACATACCCTCCATATCCATACACATTTATTAAAGGACTTTTCACAGCCCATGGCCGACTAAAAAGTCAATATATTACGTTTTTGGAAAACAGATGTGTTCCGCACAATTCAATCTTGGCTTAAAGATATGTACAAAGTGGCAACATTTGAGAAAAGGATTTATAAACTAAATGATAACTTTCAACAATTTGAATGTATTTAGGGTCCTTTTCTGGATCTATGACCACTTTAATATTGTTATAAAGGTGCAGAGCCAGTGCCGCTGCTGAAGGGCGTCCGAGGCCATCAAAACCGGACCGGCCCTCCCGCAGCGCGGGACACCACCATCACAAGCTTTACTGCCCAAGCCGTGAGGGGGAACGGCCATCGAGTTTTTCCTGCCGGGGGGCCAGCGTGAGCCCGCCACCCTAGCGCTCCAGACAACGAGGAGCAGAGCGGAGCGAGGGCGGAACTACAAAGCCCAGAGGGCTCTGCAAAGGCGCAGAGCCAGTGACGCTGCTGGAGGGCGTCCGGGGCCATCAAAACCGGCCCGGCCCTCCCGTAGCTCAGGACGCGCATGGGCGTGCCTGGGCCAAGGGCGGTCCCGTCCGCGCCGTAAGGGGCTGGGCTGGGCATCCCTCCTAACATTTATATCGCGAGCCCTGGACAAAAGGTACTGTTGACTTACACCAAGTTTGATACCCCGTGAGACTTGTCCTTTCAAATTGTATTGACCTGGTGCGCTGCTTTGAGAAGTATATAATCTGTGCCGTATGTTAACAGGGTTAATTCTGTGCGTTTACTTTACAGCTTAATTGTACAGTGGAGTTCATCAACGAGCACTTTAAAAATTGTTATAAGCTTGCAAAATGGGGAAACGGGTCTGTGTGGACAAGAAACAAGCAGTACCAGTGTCGAAAACAAGCTCCAAACCTACCTCTATAGATAGGATGTTAGAGAAAGCCCTAGGAGCTGTGGCCACAGAAATAGAAAGGACTGAGACACGTCTATCTTTTACCCCAAACTTAGAAATAGCAATGATGGTCCACAGACCTATTTTAGACATAGGGGCCCCAACTTTAGATCTCTCTAATGATCAAACACTATTTACAGAGGTCGTCACCATAGAGTCACCCGAGGCCGTCATCATAAACCAACCGGGCAGAAATACCAAAGCTAAACCAAAGCCTAAAGCAAAACCGCCTGTTAGACGGAAAAAACAGCAAGGCATTACTCCCGAAAAAGGCCTTAAAGATGGTAACAATACAGGGGATTCTTAGGTCACATTAACGACCAGCCTGGGTGGGTCTCATCATTGGCAACTAATCACATACAAATGAAAGCTATTATTAAGGAGGAGCTTAGACCTCTAACAGAAAGGATAGATGGGTTATCGGCAAATCTGAATCAATGGATAAAATCCAGAGAGTTAATTAAGGACACTACTAGCTCAGATAGCAGGATACGACAGCAGGTTATCACGGACAAACAATTGGCAAACTCTGATCCGATCTCTAATGAAAAAGTCTCTTCCTTAAATGCGGATAGTGTTCAACAGGCTAGGAAGCTGAATGAAACTATGCCTCCCCAGGCGCAAATGAGTGTAGTAAAAAATAGTTCACCTTTGTCCAAAAGAAAGGGGGAAGTACAGAAAAATCTTAGAAGGGAGATACAAGAAACCCGATCAGTTTCAGAACGCAATAATCAGACCTATGTCCCACCAATTGTAAATTTACCACCCGCTTCAACTTTCTATGTAGTGGTTCTCGCAGGTGTACCGGTTTTAAGAAAAGGTATAACTGAATCTTACCAAGAATTGAAGAACAAATGTGTTCATTGGTTAGTGAACAATTGCAATTTTGGTTATGAGATTTCTGAAGAGATCCTAACAACAAGAAGGGTGGGTTGGATAGGCGAACAACATAAGGATATACAAGGAGAATGCATAGTAATTCATTTTAGAAACCCACAGATTACCCAAAGTGTTTTAGCCATAGAGCACGGGAGGAATAAAGGAAGCATCTTACTATTTCACTTGGGCTATTTTTTAACCACTGAACAGGCCTCAACAGTATGACCATCACCAGGGGATAGGAAGGAGACCCATATTTAATAAATTTTGTACCATTTAACCGAGGCCCTCAATGGCATAACCAACCTATTTTTAATATTCCCACTGAAAATAAATAGATTTAGTCCCCTAGAAGGTGTTGATTGACTAAAAGGAGTCCCCCTACCCAATAAGGAGGAAAAATCCCCCGTATCCCTGGAGCAGGTAAAGAAGGGTAAAGGGCTAAATCCCCGAAAAGAGGGACTGGTTAAAAGGAGCATGAGCGGCTCCAGAAGTAGTACCAATCCTGAAGGAGCCCAGTTTGAACATTCTGAACACCCTACACCAATAGGGCTAAAAGAGCAGGAAGATACTGGTTTAATAAACACTCCAACGAAGTTGCCTCCCTTACTGTCTTCTATAAGTAACTTAAATGATTGCCACGCAACACAGGTCCTGTCTTGGAACATAGCGGGTATAAATAACAAATTGGATGACCCTGATTGGGTATCCTTTATTAGTCAATTTGAGGTCTGCATGTTCCAGGAAACGTGGGCAAGAGGGGAGGTAATCAATTCTGGTTATGCCTCTTTTTAGTATGCCAGCAATATCAGGGGGTGTAGGGAGACCATCTGGGGGGCTTGGATAGGTGTACACCTTTGTTGTAAGGCTGTGCAAATTGACACAGGTTCTATAGACATCCTATGTGTCGAATTGCAGTTCCCCTCCAAGCCTCCTGTTTTAATACATTTATATTAAAGGCCTACCCATAGGGGCAAAGAGTCTAACACAGTGGAGGACTTATCCATATTTTTATGCTCTATTGATGCAAACCAAATGGTTATTGTTGGCGGGGATTTCAACTGCCAGTTTGAGCCACTTGAGGGTCTGTTTCTTGAAAATATACACGATGAGGATGATTGTCTGGAAATTCCAGAGTCCAAATGTCCGAAAGTAAAAAAATGGTCTCCCCTAGTAATTCAGATGAATTGCCTTGTCTTAAAACATTCATTAAGAGCGTGTAACGGGAGATCACTCTCCGATACATCAAATGGTTACACGTTCTACAGCAAGGATCGTGGGTTTTACTAGATTATATCTTAATTGATTCAAATTCCTGGGATAGGATGATTGATTTTAAAATTATCACACGATTAGATAGTGATCAGCATGCCCTGTCAATAGAACTAAAAGCACTAAACTCTGAAAATATGCACCCACCTAACCCCATTGATTCTAGGTGGATTGTCTCAAATTGTAGGAGAGTGCGGTGGATCGATTTCCTTCATTCGCAGGATAAGATAAGTAGTCTATATGACGCTCTAATCCCTGTGTTTGAAGAAGTGTCTGTCCAATATATGCAAAGTAGGGATGACCTAGATTTGGAAGTGTTTGAGAAGAACTTTTCTAAATTAAGGGACTTATCATTGGATTTCTTCTACCCTAACAAGACCGGCCAGTTCGCCATCCCATCTGTGGTATAATAGCCCATGTCGTAAGGTCAAAGGGCACTTGTAGTATCCATTACAGCTAATAAATCGCCCCCAAATAAAAATTGCAAGAAAGGCTTATAAATTGGTTGTTCAAGAAGCTAAACTACGGTGTGAAAGGGAAAACTGGGATACATTGAAAATTGCCCTTGGGGAAAGAGACATGAGGACGTTCTGGGGTATTGTAAATTCAGGTTCTTTACCCCCAAAATAGCGGTTGAACCGAACCTGGATGAAGAGGTATGGCGGGAGCACTTTGAATCCCTTTATGATGAGGAAAAGAAGCCAGAGGAAGATAAAGTGGATTGCCCTGCAAGCAACGGGGAATCAAATTCTTACTTTGATAGTGGTTTAAGTACATGCATAAGTCTAAAGGAAATAGAGGGCGCATTGGTAAAAATAGCACCGGGTAAAGCTCCAGGTTTGGATTTGATCCCTGGGGACCTCTACAGGAGCGAACCAGCCATCTGGACCCCGTACTTTTGGGTTATGTTTAATGCCATATTGCAGGGCATGAAGATACCTTCTAGCTGGTTCCCCACTCTTACCAACTAATTACAGACCTATTAGTTTAATAGATATTTCCCAAAAATTATTTGCACGTGTTCTGCTTGCCAGGCTACAATCCTAGAGGGAAACAAAAAGGGGTACGGTACCCCCTTCAGGCAGGGTTCAGGGAAAAGTTGTCAACCCTGGACCAAGTACTAAGACTACAGTTGTTGTACTGGAAGACCGTCTGCCTGGAAGGGGGGGGGGGGGGGGGGGGAGAGTCTATATTTAAATTTTGTAGACCTGAGGTCGGCATTCGATCTGGTGCCACGGTAAAAATGATAATCAGTTCTTAGTGAGATGGGGGTCCCGGTGTATTCAATCCAACTTCTCAAGCGACTCCATGAAGATAATTATGCACAAATAAGATATGGTAGAGATGGAAAATGTACCTCCCCCATACCCGTTAAACTTGGTGTACGCCAGGGCTGCGTGTTCACGCCTACATTATTTAGCCTTTATATTAACGGGTTGATTGATGCCCTGTCACTAGAAAAAGATCTAGATGCCCCCAAGTTAGCCTCCCGCAAATTTTCAGCAATGATGTTTGCTGATGACACTCTTTTGGTAACTAAATCACCCATGGGGATCCAAAGGGTTTTAGATGTTATTCTGTATGGAAAGAGGTTTAGAAATAAACCTACTGAAACCACATTTATAGCACTTCATAGTTCAAAGAGTACTCGCCCAAACTCCTCATTAAATGGAAAACCCCTGGAAAGAGTTTCTTCTTTTATTTATTTAGGCTTTACCATTGCTGAAAATATGGATTGGGGGGCTCACATTACTAAGTCGACACTAAAATTAGCGCAATCGACAGGTGGCATCATGAAGGTTTTTAGTAGGTCTAGTAGGAGAGCCGTCAGCTCGGCATTAGAAATCCACAAGGTCCAGGCTCAAGGTGGCGCATTATATGGCGCTGAGTTATGGGTTCATTCTAAACTTGAGACCCTATCAAAAGGTGGAAAACCAATTCCTCAGACAGTTGTTTATATTACCACTGAGCACCCTATTAATCCCGCTGGAATTGGAATTGGATACAGGATTAATGGCGATTGCAGAAATGTCGAGCCTTAGACTTTTAATGTATTGGTATGTGGACCACTCCTGAACTTCTGTCCTATAGGGAGGAATTATCTGAAGTCATGTTGGTACAGGGTGCTGTCATAATTTCCTGGTTTGCCCATATTACATTTTTACTGACTACTAATATGGGCTTGGGCGATTGCTGGGCTGAACCGGACCGTGCCGGTCTTCAAATCTCAAGGAAACAAATGAAGGTCCATTATGAAGAGTACAGAATGGCCCAACTTCATTCTTGTTCCAAAACAGGCAAACTATCTCTAGCTTTCTTAGAAATAAAAGATAATGCTCGCTTTGAGGCAGTATTAGTTCTCATTAAACCGGTGGAGGCAAGAAAGCTTTTTTTACTATTCAGGTTTGGGGTCCTTCCGCTTCGCTGTTTCACAGCGAAGTGGAGCAACCAGCAAAGGGTACATTGCGCTGCATGTGACTTCCATGAAGAATCAGTGTTACATGTTTTTTTTTAGTTGCCCTGGCTACTATAAAGCCAGAAAATGCTGGTTAGTCCAGATTTGTAGGAATATAGGTAGCAGGCACTGTCTTGAGGTGTTTCGGATACTGAAGTCGGACCTCAGCATCCAGATTGTGTTTTCAGTTGCTGGATTTTTGTTTTCCATGTGGTGTACTAGAAGGGTTTTATTGAAATCATCCAAGGAGGCTCAGGATTTGTTATAGGGATTTAATGTATTGTTATTTACCAAGCATTATGCTGCCCATGATTAAGTCTTTTTGATTTATGGACCAGTCTCTTTTTATGAACTTCCCTCCTTTTCTCTAAATTATTTATTTATTTACTGTACTATGCACTTTCCGAAAATAAATTGTATTTACCGCCTAGCAATATTACCGAACAACGATATTTTTCATAATGTATGAAGGTAGTTAATTTATATATTTAGGTGTATTGTGTCTTTTATAGTATTCCAATTTGATATCTGTATGCCCTTGTGTATTTTAACTTATGTTTCTAAGAGTTGTACTTTTTTAGGTCACATTGACCGAAATAAAGTTTTTCTGAACTGAATAAAGTTTTTCTGAACTGAATATTGTTACCCCATACCTATTTAGGAATATAACTACTTAGAATGTTGTGTTCCCTTAGTGTTATTTTACATATTCAAAGGATATTTTTGGATGATTACTCTCATTTACATGTAATTGACATACTTGAATGTTCTTTTTTCTCCCCTTATCTTTAGATTATCTCCACATGAATAATTTGTATTTTATGTATGATATTTATATGAAGAATATTCTGTTTCTTTTTGAAATTCCGATTTATAAAAAAAAGGAGAAAAAAAACCTAAAGTGAAGTTTGATACTCTGAAAAGGGGGGCGGGGGGGCGAGAGAGTTACTCGTCACATATCTAAATGGTTCTTCATGACACTCCGCTAAAAGAGTTGAAAGTATAGCTACAACTCTTAGTCATTGGGTTTACTTGCACCGTTCCTTATCGAATGACCGAAACTTCTGTAGCTGATGGCTTGTCACATTCAAAGAAATGCACTGAAGATCTCTCTACAGCCAGCTCTGCAAGAGGACTTTTCTCTGGAGGTGAGTCAAGCCCCAACAATAGCGTTCTTTAGCAATAAAGGTTATATTGGAGGGCTGGCATCAAGCATATTTTGAAAGGAATAAGGCAAACCGAGACAAAACAAGCATTGGAAAGGCAATAGGTCTCGCATCATTAGAGTTAGTGCTTTTAGAATTGTTGATGGGTTTCTTTTGTAAATCTTTAGCATTTTTGTTTCCTGTAGCCAATGCTAAAGAATTACAAATCAAAAAAACCATAAACATTTCTAAAAGCTCTAACTCAAATGCTGCGAGACCTATTGCACTGTCGGCTGGGGTTTTTTGATGGTGCTGTGCTGGGAGAGAGAGTGGGGAGGGGTTGGAGAAGGGAGGGGGCGTAGAGCAGGGGGCGGAGCTATTGTATTAGTGCTCAACCCGTACCTCTGGGTTTTTCAAATGCATTATGGGTGAGGCTACATAGTAGCTGATGGGTAGAGTCTTGAATGCTTTAAAGCAAAAAAATTCCACGCAGGGCAGTGATAAAATAGATGTACTAAAGTTTAATGGGGGGGCTAAATAAATATAAATTCTTCAATAATAAAAAAATGTGTATCATATTTGTACATTTTGTTTTTTGAGTGGTTTAAATGCAAATATGTTGATGGTTTGGGGCTTGTAAGGGCTCTTTGAGACAAGCCAGACCCTTGGCTTAATAGGGAATTTTCACAGCAAGCTTAAAACGGGTAGGAATGTACTCCCTCCTCCTCGAAGAGTTCATACTAAGTAAATTCTTAGCCACGAAGTTAGTCAAAGAGACTTTTATCTATGAAGGAGACAATAACTGCAAGCTGGTTCAGCTATCTTCCATTTTCATTTAAAGATTCAACCAATTTTCCAATTCCCGTCCCTCACTGCACTTCTTATGACCACGTGGAGCGGCGAAGGAACACCTGCCAAAGCTCGCTTCCTCACAGCACTGCTCCACATGAAGTTCCTTACGTCTCTTCCGGGCAAGGAAATTTCCTGTGGTCACACACACATTCCAAGCGCTGTTAAATTCATTCCACAAATGTTAGTCAGCAACGCGGTCTGACAAAAAAAGCAACGTTTCCCTTCAACAGCAGAGAAGCAAACAGCAGTTAGGGGCCCTGGAAAGCGGTTCAGACAGAAGGCAGTACCACAAGGCAGGGACAGTTACAAAACAGAACCAGTGCTTATACAGCTCGTACTGTATTTCCACCCTTGTTCGTGTTAGTGCTAATTCAGAGATGAGCGCAAAATATATTCACTCCAACCTCGTGGTAACTGCGCGTTCAAACTGGTATACAAACAGTTCTAAGAAGTAAATGGGGTTAGTGATATTTTTTCCACACCAAACTAGTCTCTGCTGACGTACAAGCTCCCTGGAACAGCACCGTATGTCACCGCTCTTAACTTCTGCATGCAATGCCCAAGGTGGGAGAGAGAGAGAGAGTGGGGAGGAGAGTAGGAGGAGGAGGGGGGAGGAGAGTAGGAGGAGAAGGGGGGCCAAAAGAGACAAGACGGAGGGAAGGCAGGGGAGGGGGGAGGAGAAATGCGACACAGCGGGCAGGGGAGGGGGCGGAGCGGGGAGATGGTGTGAAAGCAGCAGGGGCCTGGAGTGCGGCTGAGGGAACTGAAGAAATGCGACACGGCAGGCAGGGGAGGGGGCGGAGCGGGGGTGTGGGAGGAGTGCGCCTGAGGGAAAATACATGCAAGGCAGGCGGCTGGGGGCATGTGCACGCGCTTTTAAGCTCAATGCGCATGCGCATTGAGCTTGAATTTCACGGGCACTGCAAGGAATCGCCACGATTCCGTGCAAGTTGGTTAAAGACTGTTTAAGCCCCCATAGTCTCGCAAGCTCGATGCGCATGCGCATCGACAGGCGAGACCTAAAGAGAGCTAAAAAATAACAGCACAGAGCAGTACAATTTCATGGAAAAGCGCTTAAGTAAACTTTGGCAAAGCCAATAGAACTGGCATTGTCGCTAACCTTTGGTGCTGATGATGCTAGTTTTGTATGTTTTTTGTAAAACTTTACTGTTAGAGAAGCTGGCAGGAACTCGTCAATCCACAGAAAAAAAGAAACCATTAGCTAAAAGCAACACAATTTTTTGTCTAAAAAAGTACACATTTACGTTTGTGTGTGGATGTGCTCCTTGTGAGAGGGGAGAAAGCAGTCACTCACAGTGAAGTTAGCTAATGACTGAATTGGGCTGACCACTGACCCTTGCTGAATGCAGTAGGGGGTGGAAGAAAAATATGAATGACACAATAACAGCAGACCAATCGACGAAGACAGGTGGCAGAAACCACTTACAATTAAGTATATCATTCATATATTCTCAACAAAAATATTAAGGTATTGGCTAACGCCAGACCAAAGAACTCTTTTTATTCCAAATGACGTGAAGTTACAACAGGCACACTGCACCGCACTGCTCAGGTATGTGTGGACCATCATATAGCAAACAATGTTCATCTGTCATTATAACCAATGTTTAATAATCAATTTCTTATTATGCTGTGTTCGCAGATACCACAATAGTCTTAGGGTGACGGGTGGAGTAACTCGGTGCTACAAGCTGCCCAACTTGAAGCTGGTCATTCAATTGACTTTTGAAGCATGGACTGAGCCAGGGTAGTATAAGTGATCACACGCCCTCAGGCTCCCTGATGGCATCACAGGGTTGACCCTCCTCAAACCAGCCTCCACTCTTCACGCCTCTTTGCTGCACAGCAGTCGGGTAGAGAGCAAGGAGTGGACACCCCAGAGCCTGTTTACTGTCTATTTCCGCAGGAGATCTGCTGGAGCTCGAACCAGCCATGTGCAGATTCACGTTATGTTATGTTAAAAGTTTGTTTAAGCGCGACAGCTGCCCCAGCAAAGGGGCGTCCCGGTGCGGATAGATCAAGTGCAGTATCCAAGTGGCAGACCAGGCCAGGAAAGCAACCCTAGGGGGGAGGAAACAAAAGGGTTTTGACAACTTTCCGGAAAGTAAGCAGGTTCTCCATGCCACGGATGCCCAGCGGCAAGGAGTTCCAAAGCTTAGCTCCTAGAACCCGGAAAGAGCGCCCACCAATGCGGCAAAGTTTGGTACGCGGTACAATCACCAGGTGTTGTCCTAGTGAGCGCAGACTCCGCTGGGGCACATACAGAGTTAGAAGCGAACATAGCAGGTCTGGGCACCTGGATTTAAGAATCTTGAATGCCAAGCAGAGAGCTTTGAACTGGATACGGGAGTCCATTGGAAGCCAGTGTAGCTTTCTGATTGTAGCTCTGGCAGAACAATTGCGAGGAAGACCTACCAAGGTCCTTGCTGCCAGATTCTGAACTCTGCAGACGTGCAATCTCCGCTTTGTTTGCACCCAAGAGCAGCACACTGGAATAGTCCAAACGTGAGAGAATGGTAGCCTGGACAATAAGCTGCCGTACTTTCGAGTCAAAGAACTTCAGTATCGGATTAAGGCCCCTCAACAGACCCACACAGGTGGCTGCCACCCTCTTGGTGTGGGTCTGAAAACTGAGCTTGGAGTCCATCCAGACTCCCAAGTTTTTGACTAATGACTTGGGTGCTGGCATGGTGCCCAGAGAGGATGGCCACCAATGCGGTTTCCAATGGGTGGTGTTCTTCCCTGCAAGCAGCACCTCCGTTTTGCCTGCATTAAGCTGCAGGCAGTTGTCAGTCATCCATTGGGCAACTGCAGCCATCCCGTCCCTAAATCTCGCGGCCGATGCAGATGGTCCTTCAGTAAGAGTGATGACCAGCTTAGTATCATCTGCATATGATACCAGCGTGAGATCCCACTCCTTTGCTACTCCCGCAAGCGGTTGTACATAGAGATTAAAAAGGGACTGGCTGAGTGCAGAGCCCTGAGGGACTCCCTGACCGATGTGATGGGACTGAGAAAGATACGGAGGTGCCGACACCCTGAAGGATCTGTCCTTTAAAAATGAACGAAACCATTCCAGGGCGAGACCAGTAATCCCGACTGCCTCCAGACGATATAACAGAATGTCATGTGATACCGTGTCAAAGGCCGCGCCGAGGTCTAATAGAATCAGCGCAGCACTCTGACCGGCGTCGAGAATCGTCCGGAGATGTTCGGTCGTGGCCAGTAGGACAGACTCGGTGCTGTGGCCCAGCCTGAACCAGTTTTGAGATGAGTCCAGAATGCCGTTCTGGTGAATGAATTGCGACAGCACATTGTTAGCGTGCGCCTCAGCAAGCTTAGCCGCCCAAGGGAGCAGGGAAATCAGTTTAAAATGGTCTGGTTTTGAAGGGTCTAGGGTGGGCTTTTTAATGATAGGGGAGACCCATGCCTGTTTCCAGGCGGTAGGAACCATAGCCATAGAAAAGGACAGGTTAAGTATGAGACACAAAGGCTGCAGGAAAAGCGTTAAAGACTCCATGAATTGTGCCGGCCTCATAGGGTCTGCCGGAGAGCCAGATTTGACTTTCCTGCAGAGTTTAGCCAGCTCACCATTCGAGATTTCTGGTATGAGGGTCAGGGCAGCGCCACCAGCATTGGTATTAGTGGAGGTGTGTAAATCCAGAGAGTGCTGCGCGAATGACCTATATATCTTTTGCACCTTTTCTACAAAGAAAATGGCATGGTCCTCACACTGCTGTGTGGAAGTGATGCTAGCAGCAGGAGTTCTATTACTCTGAAGTTCCTGCACCAGTTTAAAAATACATTTAGTGAGGTTAGAGCTAGCTTTAATTTCTTCCGCATAGAATGTAGCACGCCTGGAGAAGATTGCTTAATGATAGAGTTTTAATTTAGCTAAGTACACCATTTTATCTCCATCTTTATAGTCCCTTCTCCATGTTCGCTCAGCCCTCTTACAATCTTTCCTCATGGATCTCAGGGTGTCGTTATAGCAAGGGTTAGAGGGGGAACTGCGTCCCTAAGTCCATTTAGCCGGAATGAGGGCATCAAGTCCCCTCACGATCCAGACATGGAAGGTAGTGTATGCTGTATCGGGGTCCAAAGTGTCCCCGCCGGGAAACATCCCTATGGAGGCCATTAGGTTTTAGTTACCGCTCTCTTAAAGACCCGATTCCGCCCATCCCTTTTGAATGGCTCCAGAACATCCACCGTGGCTTTAACCAGATAGTGATCGGTCCATCCCATAGGTTTGGGCACCTATGTTTTAATCTCCGGGATGTTGGAAAACAATGGATCCAGTATATGCCCTGCCGAGTGCATAGCGACCTGAATTAGAGAATCTAATTGTAGGGCCGCTAGGTCTGCCAGGAGATTTTTGATGGTAGGGTCGTGAGCCTGATCGAAATGGAGATTCAAATCTCCTAGAATCGTATAAGGGACATAAATATAACTCTACTTTTGTATTTCATTCTGCTTAGCCTTTTTAAAGCAGAGTTTTCGGTTTTGATGAGGGCAATACAAACTTTTTCCCACGCTTGTACTTAACTGAGACATTCATTTTTTTTGGGGGGGGGGGGGGGGGGGTGCATATTTATATAGCGCGAACTCGACCCAAAGGTATTGGAGCGCTTTACATGAGCACCTTATTTACATTACACATTCAGGCACGGGGAGATTAGGTGATTTGCCCAGAATCACAGGATGTGGACACGACCCCGAGGCTCGAACCCTGGTTTCCAGCACCAAAGTCGGCAGTCTAGTCGACGGACCGACGGATGCTCCTGCAGATACCGTAGTCTCCAGACCTAAAATGCACATGTCAGTGACAGTGTGGTATAGTATTTCAAGGTACATGCGAAGCTCATGCACTCAAACCGGTGAGACAGTGATTCAGCCCAGTGTAAAATATCATATGTGCACGTTTACAAGGTACAACAGGGTATGGCATACAAATACAAGCCTTGAAAAGATGCTGTGCTTTTTTAGTTAACTGGCACGTGTGTAAATGAACACTGATGTTAAAGTGACAGTGGACATTATACCAATATCTATGTCTGTAGGTAATATTGGTTTAGCACAAACCTAACCAGTACAGGCCCGCTTTAGGTTTGCCTAACTAGCATAATCCCAAGCCACCTTCACTCGAAGTATACAACCTTGCATCATCAATAACGAACGAGCCAACAGGCTGTGCCACAAGATTTAGCCAAACTTATTTTGCGCACATTTAGTGTCTCAAATTGTGCACCTGTTAACAGCAAAAGCACCGTTGGTGCAAACAATCTCCTTTCATGGAGCCCTTGCGAGGAAGGGGTGTCAGGGGAAGACCCCCACACCTCTCCCACAAATAGCAGACAGTTTAGGACCACCCCTAGCAGGTTCCTCTGAGTGTTTCTTAGAGGACAGCAGCTACAGTCTAGGCAGCATACATGGAGATTCTGTGAAGGACCTCCCCTGTCAACATTAGCTGTGGAACCAGAATTAACTACCCACTGTGCGACATCCGTCTCCCATACAATAAGTGCCACAATGGGGATATACTGCCGACGACTCCTGATGCTACTATAAAGCGCTACGCTGCATCCTATACACTATTGCCATTTCCTAAATGTGTCGTTTGCCCTCATGAGTATTTCACTTTCCAAACACACGTGTTCACCTATGGTTGGATGCTACTCGACTCTGCTTTGTAACCTTATGAACCTACAGTATTAAGAGACCTAGTTTATTCTTTTGGTTTCCTGGCACAGTTTCACTTGCCATTTATTATTTAGGTTCCTGCTCACACTAGATCTTCAACAAGTCTCTCTCCGCCACGGTTTCTTACTCATCCACTGCTCCAATGCAATCTCCCTCAAGCTCTAGGTATGCTTTCCCTGGAACCACCCTTCCACCATTTTAGACACATGTCCCCGACCAACCTAAATCTTCCTTTCACCCTTTACCTGGTTGCAGTCCTTTCCCACTTCCAATACCTTTTGCCCATCATGGCATGTCAGCGCCCTCAGAAGCTCCAAGTTCTCCAGTATTACATCTTTCATACATTCACATGCTTGTATCTTCCCCGTCGTCATGGTGGGAGTCGACTCCCACCATGACGACGGGGAAGATACAAGCATGTGAATATATGAAAGATAATACTGGAGAACTATAGTGTACAGGTAAGTAACTAATTCCTTCTCCAGTATTACATCTTTCATAGATTCACATGCTTGTATCTTCCCCGTCGTCATGGTGGGAGTCGACTCCCACCATGACGACGGGGAAGATACAAGCATGTGAATATATGAAAGATAATACTGGAGAACTATAGTGTACAGGTAAGTAACTAATTCCTTCCCACAAGACAAAAAAATAGGTCATCCACGTGTGATTAATAAAAGTAGCACCTGTGTGCTCTCTCGTTATGTGACACCTCTCCCACACTGCGCTATTTTAGCTTTGCTTATTCAGTTATCTGGAGTCAAAACAGCAATTACAAAACACACCTTTCTGGTTTCCCTACCAGCTCAGCTGCACCCAATGACCAGTCCCACCGGTTTCGTAGGGCTCAGACGAATGACTGACTGCCTTTCAATTTAACAACCCTATATAGATTCTGCAAAGCCATATCTATACACAACCGCATAACCGGTAGAAAGCAACAAAATGTATTAAACAAGTACTATACAAAACAAGCAGAACAGCACTCACACATTAAGTAACCACACGGCTAATATAGTGGGCTGCGGTTTCTTAAGAAAATATGGAGAAACTATAAAGTATTAAAGTATCAAGTGGTCTACAGTACCGAGAACACACCAGAGTGCCGGTGACCCCTCATGCTGTGCCACTCAAACTACAAGAGAAGAAAATCATTGTTGTAGAGAACGGTTAGTCAGGAAAAATTAGGGTGGATCCTCAACATCCCCTTACCTCCCTACCCCCTTTCTATTGTAAAAATATATATTTTTGTATAACTCCCTTTAACCCGTTCCGAATCCCTTAAAAAAAAATCCTCAACTACCTCTTAAAACTAAACATAACTTAATGCTTTAATATCCCTTGCTACTTCTATACACTACGCATCCCCTTTACCCTTAAAAAAACGTTAAAACCATTCTAAACGCTTTAGTACCCATAAAAACTAAACACTGAACTCTAAATGGCACTGCCAACCCCTTAACCTTACATCTCTTACTACCCCTTAATACTACCCACCCTAGCCCGGTTTAAAAACACGTTGCTACACCTATAAACTACTCTTCCTCTAAAAAAAACTCCCTACTACCCCTTAAAACTGCCTATCCCTAAATCCTAAAACACCCTTACTTTAAGTGACATAACTTTTTTTTAATATAGTAATATGCACACACCTGACTTTAAACAATGAAGAAGAGAAAAAAGGCATGCCTGCATGGTAAAGTACCAACAGCTTCATGGTTCTTCTCTGCGTTTGGTGCGGTATTTACCTGTGTCGAAACAACCACGTTGTAAAGACTGCATAGCACAGTGGTCGAACCCTCTTGGTTACACACGGAAACCAGGTCATTCATCACAACTCTCAAGCGGGCTGAACAGAGGACATTGACTTGAACCCCCATAGACACAAGAAGATTCTGCAAATACTGCAAGTTGATTCTCTCGGCAACTGTGGAACGACTAACAGAGAAAATGTGTGTTCCCATTCATTCTGCATCACCTTGCCCTTTCCAGTAGCCCATTTGAACTCTACATCTCACTGACGGCCTCCCGTAAGGTGAGCACAGCAGTGTCATGGCACATGCTGGCATCTCGTTTACACCTCGTGGGCACACACATTATCCTCTTCCAATCATCCGGAGTACTTTCCTACAAGAACCTCTCAATTGACACCCCAAAGATAGACTCTCTTCCTCTGAATCCCAGTAGTTCTATAATCACTGGGCAAAGGCGATGCCCGCAGGGGCATTTCTTTCATTCGACTGGGGTTGAGATCCACACTTCTTATTCATCCAACTGAGCTTTGTCAGTCTAAAATGTATAGATGAGCATGCTAACTTTCCAACATGGCTTCCGCATCTCTTTCGTGGTATTAAGCATTTTATGAATGCAAAACAATGCAATGAAAACAAATGACCAGAATAGAGATACACGTCAGCCACCCTCAGCCACTGTGAAACGATTGACTCCATGTCCACGCTCCACCAACAACAGCTTATTCCTCACACAGTTCTAGATCAGGCCACTCACATAAAAAAGGATACTTTAGGTGTTCCACGACATGACACACCGAACAAAGGAACAAGATACCTTGTTGGCAAGATTGCAACACATGGCAACCACTTATTGCCTTTTTAAAAATAAAAAGGTACCTGCACAGAAACAAGAGTTGAATGCAACCAAGGCACTGCCACACGATGCAACCAAGGCACTGCCATGGCACTGCCGCTCGATGGAACCAAGGCACTACCCGCACGTCTGAACCAAGGCACTACCCGCACAATGGAACCAAGGCACTACCGCACGATGGAACCAAGGCACTACCCGCACGATGGAACCAAGGCACTTCCCTGCACGATGGAACCAACGCATTGCCGCACGATGGAACCAACGCATTGCCGCACGATGGAACCAACGCATTGCCGCACGATGGAACCAACGCATTGCCGCACGATGGAACCAACGCACTGCCGCACGATGGAACCAACGCACTGCTGCATGATGGAACCAACGCACTGCTGCATGATGGAACCAACGCACTGCTGCATGATGGAACCAACACACTGGCCACAATTTCACCCCTGGGGAGCACAAGCACCCTCTTTCCATGCGGTGGTCTTCAATCTCCTTATGGAGATGTGGAGTGGCACGAAGGCTAAGGAAGGGTTAATTTAATTAGTGCTGTGTGTGCCGGAGAATTACAAGCAACCTCATTTAATTAGTACAGCAGCCAATCAGGTAATCCCCTTATCCGCTTAGCGCACTAATGAAGTAATGGTTTGCAGTTCCAGGCTGTCAGGCCAATGATCAGACGACCCCTCAGCTGCCTGGGCAGGCTGGGCGGCTTTAAGCCACTCCAGGGGCGGGGGAGGAAGGGAAATAAGGGACTGGTGCTGCCAACAACCAAACAGTTTCCAAACTCTTGGTCCCTGGCCCAAACTTTAACGACGCTATGGTCAAATTCTTGTCCACCGAGGCGCAAGAGGGTAAAACTTTTGACATCGAACCCCTTGCGCAGGAGACGTTCACGTCCACGCCTCCATATGCAGGCCCAAACAGTGCAGCCGGTGAGCGAGGGAGCCCAGCAGCTGCCTCTTTGTCTGGGTTTACCAGCGTGCCGCTAATGTGCCGAATTAATTAGTGAGCTTTTCAGGAGCAGTGCGCCGGAGGGACATGCAGTTATTTTCAGAGCCCAAAGTGAGTGCTCTTTAAAATATAACACGTTCTTCCCCCTCTCCCCCCCCGAAACGGTGCCTTCTCCCACCCAGCAATGACGATCCCATACTTCAGACGTCGGTTTTTAAGTTCACCTCCTTCTTGGCTAATAGTTGGGTGGACTGGGCATAGCAGTGCTAGAGGGGTCAAAGTACATCACGGGGATTCAAATTTAGGATGTACAGTGAAGACACGCATAGACCAGTCTACCCTCAACTACCACTGGCAGTGTGGCTTCTTTCTCCTGAAGACAGAGGATACATCAATTGGTGACGAGGAAATGATATATCTTGGTGCCAACATTGCTTGCAGAACGCATTAATTCGTGTTGCTTACTCCCTGGTTGGGCCTGCATCTCCGTTGCTTGCTCCGGACTCAACATATTTCTTCTGTGGGCTACGACCATCTCCACGGCCTGCACAGGGAGAACCCCATCTTTTGGATCACTTGTAAATTGTTCAATGAAAACAATGAGCGAGACCCTCGTGAGGTCTTATTACCTACCACTATCAGCACACTGATACAATTCTCCACTGGCACTACACTGCTCCACCTGCAAATGCCAGGTGTGCCAACTGACCTACATATTTTCAATGACGCCAGTCATGCCACTGCCTTGCCTCCTTATTCCTCGTTCTCGACACCCAACTTGCGTCACCACAAGTGCTGTGCCTGCACAAGTACATCAGATTCAGCAGCACTGAATCCGATAAGGCGATGAAAGAGTACAAACTCACCCCAGCAGAAATGAGAAAGAGTCAACTGGAATTTGTCCAACTGGGTTTATAACTATTTAGTACTACTGTAATGGAATGAGTGTACACGTTTGAATGCTAGAAAAATGAAACTGTCTGTCCATCAAAATAGACTGTAGACATAGGCCAGCAGGAAAGGCAAGCAGAAAACTAATAAGAGCCCATATGACATACCTCGAGAACCCAGAAGGCAGCATTGTACTTTAAGGATTAGATGTCAAAATGATGTTAACAGATTCTGGAGCTTCACATCACGTCCCTACTTCAAGTGTTCATTGTACACCAAGGGAAAATCCAAATGTGTTGTAGTATGTGGATCTATGGGAATTAATGGTCTATGCACATACGAATCCTGGGTAGAAGCAGATTACCTTACACAAGCAAGAAGTAATCCACACTTTACGAAACACTCCAATATCAAAGCGGGTACACAAAACCGGTGAAAGCTGAAAAAGCCAAGCAAATAATGTTGGGCTTTTAGATTATCGACTTGAGAGTGTTTAGAGAATCCATATTTTATTTTATTTATTTATTTTGAAAGTTTTATATAGCACGAACAAGATCTTCGCAGATATCAGAGCGCTTTACAGAGGAGAGGAGCAAATATACACAGATACATCTATAGTGTTAAAAGTACAGTGAAGTGATATCATAAACAATCAAGTAAGTCAATTTCAAAGTCAAACAAAAATGCAAAGGGTTCGAACAAGTAGTACAGATGAGCACCAAGTCTTTGAAGTTGATCCCCAGTAGTGGTTCAAGTGCATTTAGCCATGAGGATCGCTTTTACTTCTTTCTTGAAAAGTATGGTAGAGGGGATGAGCCTGGTTTCAGGGGGGAGTGAGTTCCAAATCCTGGGAGCCATTCCTGAGAAAGAGCGTTTATAGGTTTTTTCTTTGCGGAATCTTTTAGGCTTTAGCAAAAGATTGTTTGTGCCTCTAGTGTTTCTGGAGCCTCCAGAAATCGTCAGCTTCTGAGCGAGGTATCTAGGTGAGCTCAGGTGGACAGCCTTGTGCGTCAAACAAGCGATTTTCAGGTGTATTCTGGCTTCAAAAGGCAGCCAGTTCAGGGATTTGAAGTCCGGGGAAATGTGGGAGTGTTTTTTTGATCCAGTGATAAGTCTCGCTGCGGCGTTTAAAGAGGCTCTTATGGGTGCCGTAGTAGCTAGGGGGTGACCGCAGAGGGCGGTGCTGCCGCATTCTATTCGAGGTATGACTAGTGATTGTACCGCAGTTTTGAAGTCTTTGGCTGGAAGGAAGGGTTTAAGTTTCCTAAGGGTGTTGATTTGGTAGTTCGTTCCCTTAGTTGCTTTGTTGATGTGTTCCTGCAAGCTGAGATTGGTGTCAAGTGTTATGCCCAAAGATTTCGCTGAGTCCACGATGGTGGGTTGAACATTGAGTGCCTTAAGGTGTTTAAGCCACATTTGTGCGGTAGTGATCTTCGCGGGAGGTGAGATCAGAAGGAACTCTGTTTTAAGGGCATTGAGTTTGAGATGATTAGCGGCCAGCCAGGATTGGGTGCTACTGATCGTTGAGTTCAAGAGCGTGATGTCATTGGGCGATTGTAGTTTGAGATAAAGTTGGGTGTCATCAGCATACATGTGGAAGTGTACATTGGATTCTTGTAGCAAGGTGGTGAGAGGTTCCATAACTAGGTTGAACAAAGTTGGGGATAGGGAGGATCCTTGTGGTACGCCTAGCGATACAGGTCTTGGCGCGGACATCAAGTTGTTGCTCTTGAATTTCTGCGACCTGTTATGCAGAAAGGACGTGAACCATTTGAGCACAGTTCCAGATAGGCCCATTCTTGTGTTTAATAGTTCGAGTAAATTCTCATGTTTGACGGTGTCAAATGCGGAGGAGAGATCAAGGAGGATGAGGAGGCAGGTATCGTTATGATCTAGGATTTGGAGGGCGTCATCGATTATGTGAGTCATAGCCGTTTCAGTACTGTGATTTGCTCTGAAGCCTGATTGATGAGAGTTGAGGAGATCAAACTGAGTAATGTGTTTAGTCAATTGTATTTGTACGCATTTTTCCAGCAGTTTGGCAAGAGTCGGAATGTTGGTGATGGGACGGTAGTTGTTGAGGTCAGAGGGGTCGGCTGTAGGTTTCTTTAGCAAGGGTGTGACTTGTCCAACTTTGAGGGAGTCGGGAATGGTCCCTTGTTGAAGTGAGCTGTTAATGATTTTAGTCCAGAGTGGAAGGAGCGTCGGGGTAAGGACTTTGACAGCGTTAGCAGGAAGGGGGTCCGTGAGGTGACTGGATGGTTTCAGAATGTTGAGCAGTCTGCCAATTTCTTCTTCCGTGTAGGTGACAAAGGTTGACCAGGTGGCATTGTTTTTTGGTTTAGTGGGTGCTATGCAGTGGGGTTTGGGATAGAGGCTTGCGTCCATGAGTAGATCATTCTTTATGTTGTCAGTTTTTTGGTTAACTCCTTGGACGCTCATGACGAGCTCAGCTCGTCATGATGTACACCTCCATACACTCATGACGAGCTGAGCTCGTCATGAACAATGGGGAAACCAAAAGCTCAGCACAGGAGGAAAATAACACTAGCATCGATGTGGTTAAAGAAAGAGACGAAGTCTTCGCAGGAGGGAGCTTCGCACATAGTGTTGAGAGGTTGGGGTTGTTCTTTGGATTGCGTTCGGATAAGCTCAAACAGCTTTCTCGGACGATTTTTGGCTTGGTCGAGCTGACGGCTGAAGAAGTCTGATTTGGAGCGTTTTATTTTCCTGAAGTAGGCATTTCTCTTTTTCTTCAGGGTTTTTAGGTTCAGTGCAGAGGGAGCTGATCTCCAGGTGCGCTCTGCCATTCGCATGGCGCGTCTATCGTCATTGAGACTCCCGTCGTACCAGGGATTGAAGATTTTTGCTGAGGCTTTTTTTAGCTGCAAGGGTGCAACTTCATTAATTATTGAGGACATAGTGTTAAGATAGTGATCAGTCAAGGATTGGACGTCCTTAACGCAAGTAGGAGGAAGTAGTAAGTTGCAGCTGTTGGGGGGCAGAGAGTTTGAGTTTAGTTTTTTCATGTCTCTTTTCCAGACTTTGGGCCTGGCGGATTGAACAGGGTTAAATTTAACTTTTTCATTGATGAAGAATGTGATAATATGATGGTCTGACCAGTCACAGGGTTGGATAGATTCGAGTTGGATAGAGGACTCTTTGGAGATGATAAGGTCGAGGATAGAGCCTTTCTCGTGAGTTGGACTGTTGCAAATTTGAGTGAGGTCAAGGGCGTTAAGGAAATTCTTCAGACCTTTTACCACCGCATCATTAGGATCGTTCCAGTGGAGGTTGAAGTCACCAAGGTATATTTGTGTGAGTTGTCGCCCGGAGTTGGTTGAGATCATATCCATGATTTGTTGGGAGAAGGTAAGGTTGTCGCCGGGTGGGTGATAAACGCCGTGAAGAGTGCAGATCGGTTTGCCCTCACTGATAATATCGAGGCAGATGTATTCACAGGAGGTTGGGGAGGGTAGGGAAGGGGAAGTTACTTTCAAGACAGAGAGGTTGCGCCTGTATATATATGCGATTCCGCCACCTTTTTTATTGCCAGACCTGTCAAGTCTAGTGATGTGATAGTTGGGGGGAACCAGAATGTCCATTATAGGTGTAGAAGATTCTGTTAGTCATGTTTCAGTCATGATGATTAAGTCAAGATCCAATTTTAGGATGAGATCGGCGATAGCGAAGGAGTGTCTTGCGGCTGATCTGCAGTTGAGGAGAGTGCATTTGAGACGGGGTGTGTCGAGGGTGGAAGGGGGTTCTAGAGCGAGGGGGACTTTACTCAGGTTACTATGGATACCGATTCTGTTGTTCAGTGTGGGGGGTCTAAGGGGATTGGAGTGAATTGTAGGAATGGCAGTGAGAGTGTCGGGTGTGTTGCTATGGGGAGCTGGGTCGTAGGAGCGCAGGAGGGCGATTGTGTCGAGGTCCGAGAGAGGGTTGCAGGAGCGATGGGGGCGGTTTTCGCTCTTGTGAACAGGGATTGTGGTCCAGTGCGGTGGGAGTCGAGTGCGAGAGTTCGCCGCCCGGGTGGAGGTCCAGTTGGGAGGGGAGGTGATGATGGAGGCGCGTGAGGGGTGTCTGGGATGTGTGCTGAGTAATTGTTTGATGATGTGAATGTCTTGTTTGATCTGGTGGAGGGTGTTGGGTGAGGGGTGACTGGAGTGTGATAGACAGAGTAGTAATGTTTGATGATGTGCAGGTCTTCTTTGAGCTGGAGGAGGGAGGCCGTAGTGCAGTCCAGTGTGGGAAATGTGTTGGAGGTGGCGATGGGAGGGTCGGGCGTTGTGTTGGAGGTGGGGATGGGAGGGTCGGGCGTGGATGACACAGGGGAGAGGTTGGTGGTGTGGATGAGAGTATTGGTGGTAGGCGGAGAGTGCAGGGTGGAGGATGGGCGTTTATTAGTGGTGAAGGGGGCGCATGTAGGGTAGTGAGGGGTGAGAATGGGGGGGAGGTGGGATTGTATGTGGTTCTTTGTTGAGGAGTCGTAGTTGAAGTGATAGGGGCGGCGTGTTCTGCGTGGTTGGTTAATGAGTGGAGGTGTGGGCTGAGAATGGGGGGGGATAAAGGGTGGGGTTTGTCTGTGAGCGTGTCGATCTGATGCTGAGCTTGATTAAGCGGGATGTGGGTGGGGGCTGTGATGTCATGGGTGAAGAGAATGGGAATGTGGGCTGGTGTATGGGGGGAGGGGGTACGGCTGGTGTATGTGGGGCCAAGATCAATGTCTGTGATTGAGGTTGTCTGGGGTAGCAGCAGTGGATGGGTGCATGGCTAAGGTGCCGGTGGTAAAGGAGAGGTGCGTGTCGTTTTGGGGCTGAGCTAGATTAGCGGCGTTGTGGATGTGGGAAGTGGTGTCAGGGGTGAGCGGAATGGTTGTGGTATGAGTGGGGGTCAAGGTGTTGGTGGGGGGAGGGGGTGCGGCTGGTGTATGAGGGGGAGAGGTCTGAGTCTGTGAATGAGGAATGTGGGGTGGCTACAGTAAGTGGAGGAATGACTGTGGTGATGGGGGTAGAGGAGAGGTGCGTATCGTTTAGGGGCTGAACTAGGAGAGAATGGTTGTGGTTGGGGGCTGTGAAGTCAAGGGTGATAGGACTGAGAGTGCTGTGACTGCTGTGAGTGGGGGTCCGCTGTTTGGAGAGGTGCTGTATGAAAGTGGGGAACAGGTTGTCTAGTAGTTCCAGGTTCCTGTCTGTGGATTGGATTAGGACAATCCCGTTGTTATAGATAGTGATGGTGGTTCTGCCCGGGAAGAGTTGGGAAGGTGTGATGGTGAGTGTTCGGCCATGAGCGGATTTCCTAGAATTGGAGACGGTGAGTAAGGAGAGGAACGTTTTTCTCCATTGAGCTCTTCGTGTGGTGTGGAAGATGATATCAATGTTTACGGCACCATTGACCGGTGAGAAGTAGGTGTCTGCAAAGGGGGTTTCAGGGTGGGACCTCAGTAGATTGTGTTTAAAGCGTTTTGCAGCGTTTTTGGTGAGTGCGGGTGGGTAGTTGATTCTATATGTGTGCTTGCCGATGAGCTCCATGTTGGGATGACGGAATAGGTAGGAGCGTGCGGGTGCCCAGTAATCGCCGGTTGCAGGGAATAAAAGTGACACTAGTGAACAGCCAAGGTATATGAGGTAGTCGTCAACGCAAACAGGGATAAAAGTTGTAGCAGGAGCGGATTATAGATGAAGACAATAAGTTACCTGGCACAGGGGCGGCACCGGAGGGCAACCACAATATGTGCAGTAAAAATCAGTGCCGAAGTGATTGTATGGTCTTACACCTCTATAAGACTCAAAAGCATGACCTTTAACCAATGCGCTGACTTTAACTAAAAACAAGCCTACAGGACACAAGTGATTATATGCAACCGGTCCCTGCATGTGGAAAGTTCTGCCAGTTCATTAACAAGTGCTTCCTTATCAATGGGGGTTCCAGTAAATGCCTAAAATATTTCTCGACTTTTCTTTTGCCACATCCCAAAACAATAATGTTCCTCTAGGAATCATCAGGTCCTCCTGGTAAAGGCTATCATACTGTGTACCTAAGAATGAACTGCCTTCTGCCTGGTTATTCAACATTTACTACCATTCACTAGCTCAGGGAACTAAACAGACAATTATCAGATATACACGAGGACAACCAGATCCATCGGGAAAATAAAAATCAGGATGCAGACAAACCCTCATGGAAATAAAATCAAAAGTTAGACCAATATCGGAACCTGTCCAGTCCATATCTACCACTGCCTTGAAGGCCCCAAAGTAGTGATGCTGGTACTGGGTGGTGCAAAACATGCCGAAATGTGAAGCAGATCCAAATATCTACCCACTAATAATTACAGCTAATGGTACGACTTTAAATTATCCATGCTTCGCATATCTTATCGCTTCTAACAAAGCAATGACAGCAGTTCGCCACATTCCTGGTCATGGAACTAGTATGCAACTTCTGTATTGTGTTTCAATACATCACCAAGTTTACAAGTTTATCGACAGAATGAATTGATCAGATTGGTTTTTAAGGAGATAAACGCAATCACATGAAATCTGCCCTAAAAGGACTCAACGGTTTACTGATAGATTCCAGTATAAAGACAAACTTCTTTACCCTGTAAACAAGGCGATTTGGTAAACTTAATTCCATTATACTATATCAGTCAGCCAAAAAATTTTATTGGACTAATAAAAACCATAAAAGCACAAAATAAAAAAACTCCAACAATTATTAGAGCAGGACAGTAAAATACCATATATACACAACAAATACAATTTACATATATAGATTTCCCTAAATCCATGTTAAAAAGAAAAGATAAAATACATATATAGCTCATTGTTAAAAACGAAGACTGTAAAAATTCAGTTTATAGCATTCGCCAGTAAAAAGAGAATTCTAGTGCATTTCTTAAACTATATCAATTTTCAGATCATATACTTCAAGAACTGTGAACTGAAAAAAACAAGGAGGTAAGTCACTAGAATCAAAAATTACACAGCAATTAATATTATCTTCAGGAAGACAATCCCTGAAAAGATAACTGTTGAAACAACACTTCACCTCCTCTGGGATCTGAACAAATAATGACTAAATGATGGGCAGTAGCCCCGCCTCTCACACTGGCACACCCCAAATCACTGCAACCCAGTGGACAGTCTTCAACTTCGTCCACTGCTAATAAACCACTTGATCAAATTACTGAGAACCTTCTACTCATAGATGTCACATGTCCCTCTTTCATCCTGGAAGGAAGCTGCTATTTTAAATGTATGTATGAATTTAGGAACCATTTTAAACCACTACTTGATAATGTCTCAAAGTGTTCACTCTTCAATAAAGTGCTGGCAAGGCAAGCAGAACAACAGATATAAATGAAAGCGTAGATGTTTTACAATAGCCGCAATGTCCAACATGGCCAAGGGATCTGAGAGGTAGTACTACACAGACAACTAAACATTGGACACTGGATTACTTATTCAGATGAGGCACCACCATAGGCTGGAAACTATAATATAGATATGTGCCTGGTTGGGGCCAGGGAATAAATAAAGCTAGGGTTGTGTTGGTAACATTTAGGTGTTTTTTGGTACAGATTTGTGTGCCCATACCACAACCAAGTTGCTTGCTATTGTGGGGTGTTCTTTTTAAAAGGAAGCTACACCAAGAGGAGTGACCCAACTTAAGCAATCAATTGTATGTTGTCTATTCAGGCCAAGGAGGTATGTGCCAGGCAACACAAATGTTTGCGGATCTGGAATCCGGTTGGGCCACTCAAGCAGGCATTTGACTGGAATGATGAAGCTTATTAGGCATTGCAAGAGACTACGAGTAACAAAGGGCAGGTGACAGAAACATAGGAGGTGCATGGAAACATGCCCTGAGATCAGTAATGCTACAGTGTTGCACCAAGGCAAAAGCATTTGCCTCGTGAATATAATAACCACTTGTCCCAGAAGCAGATGACTTCAAATGTAGATGATAAGTTATGATGGAAGTGACATCAGCTGTGCATCTCAGTCCCAACTCTCCATTACTTAAGAGATGTGAAAGGCTCTAGAAGAGCTCCGACAGAACCGTTCTAACACCCTCTAGCAACATAATGAGTACAAGTAAATTAGTGTAAAACCTGTTGGCTTGGGAATATCCCTCGCTCGTCAGTTGTCCGCACCAGGTGGTTGCTAAGGGCAACGCTGGAAACTAAGACGCACTATGGGCTAGGCGCTAGGGCATGATAATGGCTGGTCTGAAAGGCAAACTCAAACAAGGGCCCCTCCACTAAGGTGGGTTCGGCTGCAGGTGGTCTGTGGGGACACTAGCCAAAGAAGAACTAGACTTCTTGCAGTTCAGGTGAGAGTGATGTTGTTTTTTCTCCAATTAATAGCGAATGCCAAACCATCTTCCAACATCCCTTTCCCCTGCCTTTTCCTTCCAAACCCTACAACAGCTGCGCTCCGAATCTGCAGGAGTATGATCGAAAGGCAAGAAGAAAAAAATTATCCCATCTAGAAAGTGAAGGCAGATCAGAGTTTTTCATTGGCCCTTTCGTGCAGCAGAAGCATTTTCTTGTTATCAACACCAGTGAGTGAGCTATTTGTGTGTTCCCATCTGGTACCCAGGCCCCAGAATTCAGGTTTCCACAGGGCCCTCTTCCACACCAGGGAAAACATGCATCCCCTGCAGCTGGAAGCCACCAAGACACAGATACCAGGATGACAACACAACTGTGTTTGTATGTTGCTGTCTGCATTAGTAGCATCTGGTTTTTGCCAACAACGCGTTGCATATTCATGTACGCCGCACGTTAGATGCATAACTTGGCTAAGAAAGTGCTCACCTGACCTTTCAGGCCTAAACAATAAGCCAACAGACGGAGCTTGCATTCTGTCCTCAAATCATCATGGTTTAAGAGTTGCAGTTCAATAAAAAATTACTTGTAATCCTGTTCAGATACCTTCTTGGTGATATGTACACCATAAATTTAAAATGAGCCAAAAATTGAACGTGGTCATTTTTTAGAATAACAAATTTGCCCAGGAAAGCACGATTCATGTTTTCTGAAATTAAACTAGCCTAAATCAGGTTCATTTACTGTTACCAAATAATGAATATGACTTTCACCTTTGCTGGGATCTTGATCACTCAATAGGACAACTCTTGCACCAGAACACCGCTTATACCAACAACAAGACACTAACGGACATATTTCCGCACTGGCACTTACCTGCAGAACTGTTCAGCATGTGAGACTGATATAGACTACTTGTAAGTGTTTCTTCCAAGAGCACAAAGTGGTTAAATGTGCAGCAGAGAATGGAGCCCTAAAGGATGAAACTAATTGGCTTCTGGTTAAATCCCAGGCCCTGCCTATACTGGCTGCAGGTAGCAGCATAATATGGAGGAACACCTATCCTGTAGGGGGAGGCAGATGTGAGCAGGGTTTTGACTAGAGCCGCTTTTGCCAGGACCAACAATAGAACGTTATTCATTGGTTTCTGACACTTCTTAGACTCAGACCATAAACAGTCCTAGTGCCTCCTCAGGTTCACAGAATTCGCGGGTCTACTGCCCGGTTTCCGATTGCATTTTACATTGCAATGCAAAGAAAAACGGGTGCTGGAAAGTCACTGAAAAGCCGCTAATCACTCTATCACAGAGGACTAATATTTCCTCTAAACCCAGTCCTGCTCCGTCTCTTTTCGGTCCAGGCTGGCGCTGTACATCAGCCCCTGGGTACCGAGTCACTGACTGACGCACGTCCTCGTCACGCACCACTTATCGTACAAACTCGGGGTCAGGAGAGCAGGTGTGTATGACATTAGAGTGAGTCACCTTTACGAAGCACTTAGGAGCCACTAATAGCCGCTTCACTTCAGCTGAACACAATGCAGGTGAGGCCACGACCCCATCTCAGACACTTCCTGGTACATGAAGACCAGCAAAGGGATGCCACTGAAAAGCCTGTTGACCCCACGAACCATAAATGACAGACTGACATTAACCGGAAGCTGCGTCCTACTCAGCTAAAAGTCTGCTGTTGGGAGTCCGTCCCACACCTTTATTCCGCTATTCATGACGACTCCCAATAAGGTTTACATATGTATGTTCCGTTCCACAGGGCAGGGTCACAATCTTTTTCAAAAGCGGTAAAACAGTCCATTTAATCTATTTTCCACCTCACACTGGGAACCCATTTACGTTTTTAATTACATTTCTATAGATTGCGATGTTTTAATAATTAAAACACACACAGTAAATAAATATTCTCCCCCTCATGACCCCTCTACACACACACCCACACACACCTTCTACACTCTCCCCTATCCGGTTAAGTACTTAGATGTAGACAGAACACAGTATTACATCACATGGCACCTGGCACCTTTGTGATACCTGAACACAGCTGCCCCTTTATGCGTCCACAAGCACTGAAAACACACACTTTGTTAAAAGTAACCATTATAGTGCGAGACCTCTCTCTCTCGCTCTCGCTCCCTCTCCCTCCCCAGGACGCATAGAGGGCCTGGGGGAGGAGGGGGGGTTAGCGTTGGCCTGGCATCAAAGAAGATATTTTACCTTTGTGCGTATATATTATTGTTCGAGTGTTGGGGGCTCCGCATTAAGATCCTGAAGCTCATTACACTCTGAAGACAATAAGGGCAGGAAGTGAGTACAGACTGACTCACGCCTGAGTAATCAGATACATGAGCACAAGTCACCGACATACGAGCTCCGAGGCGGTGAGTAACCGGCCCTGAAAATCAAGATGCCTCCTAATTAAGAGGCGCGTGGGGTGCGCGTGCAATGCAGAGTGAGAACGCGGTGTGAAGCAGGGATTCAAAGGCTTTTACACAAAATGGCGCACCCAAGGTTTGGAAGGGCGAAGAAAACTGTATTCATGGTCCAATCTATAATTAAAGTTACGTTTGTGTGGTCGCAATATAAAGGTAGAGGGAGAGAAAACAAAGTGTAGAGACAGTATTCCTTGGAGAGAGACGCGACTTAAGCGGCCGGAATAACGAAAGGAGGTGGGCACACCAATGTGGGTCGGAACCGCGTGCGCTGGGCGGCCGAGACAGAGGCGGGTAAAACTTCAGACCATGTAGTCTCTGTGCCAAGGGCCGTGTGAAAATGAGCAGCACCTATAAGTGTCGTCGGCTGCAAAATGCAAAGTAACTTTTCCATCCAACCCGCAGGTTAAGCAGAGTGGGTAAAAAAAATGGTACATGGTAACAACTTTAAAACAACAACTATCCCGAGGGCGACCAATAACTCCTTCTGCTCGGCTATCACGTGTCTCAAATGGATCTGGTATTTCCCGCAATGCAGGACATTATGAGCAGCGCAGCTCTTCTCTAAGCCCACACTGAAGGAGAAAGTCGGCAGGCAGTGCAGTTTACACCGGCTCCGTCCTCCTCAGCCCTGCGGGTGAAAGACCTCTCTGATTTAGGGCGAAGGAAAGCGAAAATACACAATTGGATAAGTTGCTCCAACCTGCCAAGAGCCACCTGGAGTGACACAGGTCTGATGGCTCAGTGACCTAATGCATCGACGGACAGGCTTTCGTTTCATGCCACGACCCACTTACCTGTTCATCTTCCGGAGGTCGGAAAAGGTACCACGTAGTTTGAAGAAAAAAAGTTGTATACAGTCAGGGCCGTTTCTACCATTAGGCAAGACTAGGCGGCTGCCTAGGGCGGCAAAAGTGGGAGGGCGGCAAAAACCATGAGTTTTGAAAATCTCATGAGTGAACGGCCGCCAAGTCTCGCCTAATGATAGAACCGGCCCTGGCCCTTGAGTGAACTGTCTTCGATTTCAAAAGCGCATTTGCATCTTCAAATATTCAACGTGACGTGATGTGACGTCGTCCCGTTGGGCGCCACAGGGGGCAGCCATGCGCGCCCGCTCTCGTCAGACCTCTGTGCTCATCTCGTGGCCACGTCACCGCTCAAGGCAACGACACACCGGACACCCAGAGTACAGGTGAGGAGATGACAGTTCTACTTGTGTTGGCTGGTGCACAGCCTACATCACTGGGGACTGCATGCACCTCTTCCTCTCCTTGTTTCCTACGCAGTGGACAACACTGGAGACTGAGAGTAGACGGGTACCCAGTGGCAGTTCCTATAATCGAGAATTCTTCATTTAGATAACGATAGAGAACTATTTGTACTTTCAGAGTTTCATGTACGCTGATTACTTTAATATTTCAACCACTTCTATTTTCTGCATTTTTCTGTATCTTGATGCGCAGATTTGATATCTTATTTAGACCTTCATTAAGAGTACCTGTTTCTCCTGAATTTTATTGTGTTAACTAAAATTCATGCGGACGTCTGGATGTTATTTAGAGTAGGAGTTGTGTGCGATTAATGCTGCCTCAAGAGCGTTCTTTGCCAATCAATCAATAGCCTTGCACGAGTCTCTGCTCAGCCAATAGCAACATATAAAGGGCACTTGGATGTAGCCAGCTGCTGCGACCCCGATCTTGACCTTTTCTGGGCCACGGGGGTCTAGAAAAGCAGCGCTTTGTGAGACATGTTTACCCTTAGCATTTAACCCCTTCTTGCGTATATCGTAGGACTGGGCAGCAAAAGGGATGCTGTTATGAGGCAAAAAGGTCCGCCCTGTGACGTCACCGGTGGATTCAAATGGGGGCGCGACCTCGCCGTCATTCACCCAGACATTTTAGCAAATAGACGTCCTTAAATATGCATCAGAATTGCTTGTGTGTGTGTGTGGGGGGGGGGGGGGGGGGGGGGAGGGGGGGCGGAGGGAGGTAAGCCTGATGCAAAGCACAATAAATCACTCGATTCCAACAAATAAAACTGGCAAAGCTGATTGTGAAGCAGAACCTCACACTAGTTTACAAGGGCCACTCAACATGCCAGAAATGATGTCTTTCGTACCCTTTTCTTTATTGTTACCTCGCTGCACATGGGAGCAATAGATCAGCTGCTGCACGGGCCGACAGAGCACGGTTCTTAGGGGTAACAGCCCCCAATTAATACACACGGTCCCCACTGTGTAAGCCAACATTGTTCCTGGGCAGGCTAGCTTCCATCGCCATCCAATGTGCATCCTCTTTATGGAGACTGTCACCAGCTCTGGGAGGGATGGTCATGTGATAGTTAGCAATCCCACCACTAAACTGAGACTCCAAACACTCCTTTCTCAGAAAACCCCGGCCAGCCAGGTTGGAAATATTATTGGTTTTTACTGGCCTAGGCTGGGGCTTAAACATCACACTGTGTCACAGTCTATACACAATGACGTATGACTCACCACACTATAGTAGATCTTTATGTTTTCCAGTCCCCCGAGGTTCAATGCATTGCACTTCAGCCAGGATCTTCACTATCTCGCCAGGTCCTACAAGGTGGGGGTGGGGGCATTAGGGTCCTGGTAGCCTCGTAAAAAGCGATCCTTCTTCGGCACTGCCAGAACTTTCTAGTACAGTTGCCGTTTCATAACAGGAAAATTTTATTTCTATTTTCTTTTTCGGGTGTGTTTTAAGTTTGCCCTTCATTCTTCACCAATCAGTTTTACGAGAGTATTTGGTGATGAATTATTATTGAATCACGTCCAAATGTTAGATTTTTTGCAGACTAGGCTGTTAGTTAGAAAATGTTAACTCGTTGAATTCGCTCCCTAGTACTTGGTAACCAAGAGAGTTGGGCTGAAGAATAAATTAACTTAAATTAATCAGCGGGGATGACTGGGGGAGAGTGATAGTAGTAAAAGGGAGGGAGGGGGGCATTTTTCAAATCTCGCCTAGGGCAGCAAAACACCTAGAAACGGCCCTGTATACAGTGTCAAGAAACGCACGTGCGCTTTACAAATGCGTATTATGATAGGCGTCGTGGAGGAGAGGGCACTTGCTACGCCCACTTGCCTCCTGTTCAGTAAGGAGGCCCGCCCCCACCAGACATTTTATGCAGTTTTGAGGGCATATAACCAGCAGCGGAGGCCCCGCCAGGATCCCAGCAATTATGTAGCAAGTCACCTCAATTCAGGGACATAGCCTCACAGCGACGGCTAACCTTCATTTCCCCGCTGTAAAAAAACGCCATTAAACCTGGAATGGCTGGTCTGGGCTCCTTCCTCTCAGCAGCTGCATCCAGGTTTAGGGGAGGGGGCCCCCGGGGCATCCTGCGCATCCACACCGAAGAATAGCCCTTGACTGGCGCTCATTAAATTGCGCAAGGAGGCTGGAAACCGTAAGGCAACCCTCACCATACCGGACAAGCACAGAGAAATCCGAAATATGCAATTTCCTCTCAACAAATAGCAAAATGCGCTCATGTTAATCGATGGGCAGCCCTTGTTGGCTGACGCAGTAGGCACCCGCATACAAGGGGGCTTACAGGCAGAATATAGAGGGGAAAGACAAAAGATGAATCATTATGGTACCACATGAACTCATGATTTTGCAAGGCACTCCAGCCGCCTCAAGGCTCCTCTGGGGAGTCCGCGAAGGTGATTACAGAAGGGAATAAGAGGGTGAAACAAGAAGTCTGTGGTGCAAGGTGACGCTGTGCGATGCTCCTGGGTCAGATGTTGCGCAGAGCACGGCGTACAATGCCACCCATGGGGTATCATTTCAGTTTGCTAGAGTACGGCAAAATCCAAGGCGTCTGTCTGTCTTCTAAAACATTTGAGGAGGACCGGTCACTCTTAGTGCTGTTGTGTCTTGAGTCCATCCACCCCTACATCCTCTACAAACTCATTGAAAGTTTCACCCTGTATGATGGCCGGTAGGTCATGTATGGGTATCGAATCCCTTAAATCCAATCTATCTGAAAGGGAGAGCCTCACAGCAGAGCCAACTATTTTCCAGAATCCTTCTTTGGAATGACTGTTCTTGGGCAATGACCCCTGGCACAACTCATGTGAAGACCAGAGGGTTGAGTACTAGTCAAGACTCCGTAGTGAACAGCTGTGTCCAGTTTAAAAAAAAATCTTTTCACGCTGTGCAATCTGTTCTCATACCTCACATTATGGCAGCCTTCAACCATAATCAAGCTGTCCCGGTTGAATTTTGTGAAAGATGTCAATTTGTGTAGTCCCAGGTGATGCAGTTGTGGAAAGAGCTGAACACTGCATCCAGATTCCAAACACCTCTGTGGTACAGAGGTCATGTCATCTCTGCTTTGTGTAAATTTTTCTGTCTTCCAGCTCACACACAACTCTCCCACCCAGAAAATAGAGCTTTAAGACATACACGGTTTAACATGTAAAGCCTTTATTGACCTGAGCATAATTTTTTCCCAAAAACGTTTTGTCTGGCACAGAGCTTTCATGTTCTATTCACAAATCCATGAACCCCATTACTCTTCTACCAAGGGTACATCACAAAACAATCATGCCACCACTGAAAATAGGCTCTCCAGAAGCTTATATGTAGGTCCCATACATGCTACGACCTGGGTGTCAATAAGAAACAATGGTGTGGCCTACGCATGCTTAACGACTAGTTGAAACAAATGTCAGCAGAGATAGGACGGAATCAGTTCCACATCTTTTAACACATTTTCTCGTCATTAAGGTCTTCAGAAAAGCTCATCATTGCTTGAATTTTGCTTGAAGTCGGACAGATCATTCTCAAATGTTTCGATCAGATCACCACCATGACTGCTTCTCTTTCTGCTTAACGGTCCCTCACCTACAGCCATTACTCCGCGGATCAAATACCTAAGTGCTATCAGAACTATTCTAAGTAAAATATGCAAAAATTGAGAGTCTGGTAATACCCAGAATGAAGGGAAGAGTTTACAAATCTGTTCCTACAAGACATGACCATCATTGGCTTCTTCATAAAAGGTGTTACGAGTTTGAATATCTCCCGCAACCAAGTAGGAGTTGAAACCCTGCAGAAAGAAATGCCCACCACTCCCTAAGAGAAGAACACGGAGATGCAGGTTTGCACATTCCATCAGAAGATGCCCGATGGGAGGGAAAGAGGCTGGTCTCCGAACAAGACATTCCAAGCCACACAAGCTCTTCTGTAAGCCTTTGAAAGGACAGTCCAATGTTAGGAAAAATAAAGAAAAAAGTTCCATTTACCCAACCGGAATTTGCGAACAATATTGTCCTACTGAGGTAAATATGTTTGAAATACCCACCGAATCATTCCCGGGCATGGGACCAGTACCAATACGAGATCAACACCAGACTTCAAAAAGCTACTTCTCATCCACTAGGTTGACGTCTCTGGAAGCAGGAGACCATCTCAACAGAACTGGTGGGAGAAACTAGTTGTCAATTCTCCAGGGAGTTGAAGCAGGCATAGAGTTCCACAGCTTAAGCAATGGCAAAAACTGATTCGGAAGTTTATCGCTTCTTGGAACAAATCAGTCAGGCACAGCAAACTTTGTAGATCGTGTTGTGTAACTTGGATAGTGTAAACTTGCCATAATTGGTAGGTGCGTGTCAGCGAGGTGATGATCGGGCTTAGATGGCGATCAAGCCAGGACTTAACCTCTATTAAGCATCTACAAGGACAGGGTGATCATAATAGTTCATTGTTTTTAGGTTGACTGATGGTGATTACATTTACTTTTATTTTTTGTTTTTAGGGTCCAACACCACCTGAAATTAGTAATATACTGGGTAACGCGTGCAGTTCCATCCATTGTAAGGATAATCCAAGTTACCAAGCACTTCAGTGATCATATAGCAGAATGAGGCCGAAGGCAGTTTATGTAGAACGCCATAGAAATGTGAGGTATCTTACAATATCCCTTTAATGTACGGTAGAGTGTCCTTAATTCCATATAATATACAGTCACACTACCACCTTGCCGCAAACTGCTTGAAACCTTGGGATCCTTTAAATGATAAATATGGCATGTTTGCAGATATACGAATAAAAGCTGAATCCATGGTGCAAAATTAAACATGTACAAAAGTATTTAGTAATTTGTTTCCAAAAATAACAGGAGGTGAGATTTAAAAAAAAAAAATCTAACTCGTGTAGAGGTTCCATCTTTCATACAATGACAAATTGTGCAAAATATAAAAAATTCCTATAAATATATTTTATGCTTATCACGGTTTACAGTAGAAAAACAGATCAGAAAGTTCAGAAAGAAACCCAGTTCTTATTTTTTCTTGTTTTAACTACAGCTGCAATGATGCTCCATGACAAAGGTTCTCAGTTTTCTATTTTACTGATTACTACAGATAAATACAGACAGAAAACAATGGGTTTCCGGTCTGTAATTATTTTAAAGGTGGAAAATACAGAAAATTGTGATTCTCTACGCTCATCTTAATGAATTCAGGACCAACCGCTTAGTAGATGGACAGCATGGGGAGGTAAAAAGCAGGATGAGATTTCCTTAAATACTGGCATATATGAACATCGATCTGTATTTAATGTTAATATTTACTTGTGGGTGCAGTTTTTGTTGTATATGGCTGGTAATTTGGTAAAATGCGACAGGTATCAAAGTATGAGTGCATGTTTTTTTCAGTTGAATAACCATTATCAATTAAATGAATGTGTAACTATACCATTGTATGACTATTCGCAAAATAAATATGCATAAATACCAATAAGATGGCTAAAACATAATTATAGATAAATACAGGCGGAAATGTTAAAAAAATAAATACCATAAAACCAGGAGTCCTATCCATGACCTGCCTTTCTCCTTGGCTCTTGGCTCTAGCAGCAGGCATTAGGTCATAACTCAACAGTAATACCTTATTACAGATAAACAGCTACATCATTTCTATATTACAGAGGACTAACAAAGTCACAACCTGACTGTAATAAGGAATTTAGAGACAGGTTTTATACGAAGATTGCACTCTCTCATGTATTATAACTGTGATAGTGCATGTGGTGAAGATACTTCATGGCTAATAATGAACAAATAATGAACAAATATACTCAGGGTTATTTTTTTCAGTGAAATTGCTTTAACAATGTGCTATAATAGTTTACCTTAAAATGCAATAAAGATTTGAATTTAATAAGCTTGCTCAACGAAATGTAAAAAAAAAAATGCATTAATAATAACTAACAGGTGATCGATCGCAAGGGATATATTGCTTGATGTTAAAAAAAAACGCGAGGGGGACTCGTATGCAATCTGCCATGGGTTAAGCTGGCCCACAGTTCCCGTACACTAAAAAAAGAGCCGATCTCATTTAATTAAAATCGAAATGTTAAGATATGATACAAACATTTGCAGTTTTCTGTTGTGTTGTGCAATTTTTCTTTACATTTACCAGGAACATTTACTATGTAAAGTTCTTATCAAAAGACCTCTGAATAGAAACTCACATTCTGTTTGACCTAACCCTGGCAGCATTAACAAGGGAAAGTGGTGGCCCCACTAGGCAACCTTCTGAACAGGACCAGACTTCAGACACCCACTTCCAAAGTTTGATCTCAGAAGTAAACAGCTAAATGAAGAGTAGGAGCGGCCATACAGACGCTTGAGCCTGGAATCATACCAGGGTTTAAAAAAGGATAACAAGCTGGAAAGGATCGAGCTTGCTACAAATCAAAGCTGCTAAAACTATCCTATACCCTCTCATTTTCCACCAAGACATACTAACTATAGAATCCAGGCTTACCATCATCAAGAGACAATCCAGCTTTGGCATGCAGTACAAACACACCTAGGAACTCACGTCAAAGGTCTAACCAACGGAGCGGCTTGGACATCCAGAAGGCTATATATGCCATTTCATACCAATATGTAGATTGGAAATCCAAAAGAATATTACGAAAAGAGATAAACAAACTACACTTCCTCAAATGCCAAAGTAGGCGGCCGACTTTACTCCCACTTAAAATTAAGCAGTTGTTTAGTTGTGAAAAGCAAGAATTCTGAACTTTCAAGCGAGGACAGGGTGTCCTCTGCAGGAACGAAATTAGTTCGGAATGCTCTGCAAAATTCACCCTTATATTCCACAGCAGCTACAATGAGCAATAACTTGCCGCCAATCTCCAACTCAACAATAGTTCTGTCAAAAGCAGCATGCACCAACTGCATGCTGATGGTCAATAAGTGGATTTACCGTACCTGAACGAAACTTAAACCAGCAGCCATGGCTAACGATACTTAATCAACTTTCTACACTAACTGCATAGCCATGGAGTTTAATCCATATAGGTTGTGGAAGTTGCTACAGGCAGATTTTTCCACCAGAAACTAGCAATAAAAGAACTTTCCTGGCATCACCTTCCTACATTAGCTACTATCAGTCATATCTAGAAAATATTATGTTGTGGCCTTCCAAATTACTGCTTGAAGAGGCTACATATTCCAAAGTGTATCTCTTTGTTTGCAGAGGAAAACAACTCTGAACAACATGAACAAAGTGTCACTTAGTGCAAGTTGAGAGTAGTGAGCAAATAGC